>NC_142151.1:26840909-26992424 GCF_024610735.1 Ursus americanus | reverse complement strand
TTTGAGGGTAGGAATCCATTATTTTTATTTTAAACAAACTAGAGTAATATCATAGCATACAGTGCAAGTGATTATCTTCAAAATAGTCAGAGCTAACATTTCCTGAGTGCTCACCTTATGCTAGGCCTTCTTGTGAATACTTTACTTGAATTAACTCATTCCATCCTCATAACTGCCCCATGGAGAGGGTACTATTAATACCTCCACTTGGGGCGCCTGGGTGGCTCAGTGGGTTAAGTGGCTGCCTTCAGACTAGGTCATGATCCTGGAGTCCCAGGATGGAGCCCTGGACTGGGCTCCCTGCTCAGCAGAGAGCCTGCTCCTTCCTTGCCCCTCACCCCACTCGTGCTCTCTCTCCCTCTCTCAAATAGATAAAATCTTTTTAAAAAATACCCCCATTTAACAGATAAAGTAATTGAGGCAGAGGAAGCATAGGCTACCTGATCAAGATCACTGAGCTGATAAGCAGTGTCACAAAGATTCAAGATCAGAACATTGGCTTCAAGAATCTATATTCTTAACTTCTATGCTATACATATGGGAAATTTGAAAAAAAAAATCTGCTTCTGGCTGAACTTTTCAGGTTTTGTCCCTAACTGTTGGTATTCACTCTTGGCTGTGTTTAGGTCTATTTTGGTGAAAAAGTTGGAGAAGTTGTTGCTCATGATCTCTCTCTCTCTCATGCTCTCTCTCTCTCAAATAAATAAAATCTTAAAAAAAAAGTTGGAGAAGTTGTGCTAAAGAAATCTTAGCACAAACATCCAAGCTCAAGCAACTTCCTATTAACAGACACCCAATTTCTAACATGCAAAATAAATTCAGGAAATTTGCTCAAAACAAAACCAAAAAACTTACTTCAAAAAAAGAAAGCCACACTAGTTTTTAGAAAGACTGTCATGGTCCTTGTTCTCAAGGTCTAGCTGAAAAGTTGTTTACAAGCATACACTGAGGACTTGCTCATATCATTATCCATTTTCAGACTTGATTTAACCATCATCATATGCAAATATATCCACCTTCATATGTGGGTTGTTTTGTTGGATTTTTTTTTTTTTTTTTGCATGCTGATGAGTGCACCTGGAATTGTGACACAGGAGATTAAACAGGTAGGTGCTACAGTGGGTGGTGAAGAGGGTGTGCAAAGAGATAAACAGAAAATAAGGTTTAATATATTCCTTGCCTCCCTTTCTCTTTGCCGCTCATTTCCTACAGGGAAGTTTCCTCAGGGGAAACTGCAAACAGTTTCCCCAGCTCCTCCACACCCCAAATGCTTTTATTGTGTGCCCCAATTTAGCAGGTTTGGGGGAGGTCTAGGTAGTCTGCTCAAGTACCTCATGAACTGTTTGAGGAATAGCTACAGTTTGTATTTCTTCTTGAACATTTTTCTTAATATTCATCTCTTGCTTTGCTACAGTTTTGTTTCTTATTTTTGTTTGTTTGTTTTCATATTTCATGATTAAGCAAAGACAAGGCCATGGATGGGAACTGAGCAGAAATTTCAAACTCCATCTAGTATAGAACTTGGCCCTTTCACTGTCCAAAGTCAATTTTTGGACGTCACCAGCAATAAAGATCAATGACCAGATCTGAGGTATAGATGACATCTAAGCCATAGATGACAAAAGTGGGAGAACTGAAGCATATCTAGAGGCAAAGCCAAGAGGAAGAGTAAATCAGCATTAAAGTGAAAAGAGCAACAGACGGAAAGTCAGAAATACTGGACACTACCCCTCACCATTAACTAAAATATAACCTTGGGAAATACACTTCCTCTCTCAACTTTGAGAGCCCCATTTGTAAAATAGTAATAATAACAAATAACAACAATAGCAAACATTTGGTGGGAACTCACTGGAGATGTCAGGCACTATTCGACTCTCAAATATGGCAGCTCACTTACTCTTTATAGTAGCACCATGTTGGTACTAATAATATCCTCATTTTGCAGATGAGACAACTAAGTGACAAAGGGGTCGAGTAACTTGTTCAAGGTCTCAAAGCTTGTAAGTCAGGGTTCTCACCCAGGCAGTCCCAAGTCTAGGATCCATGTTACACTTGCACATCTAAGGCCCTTTTCAATTCTAAAATTCTATTTTACTCAAAACTGTCCTTCGTACCACCACTGCCAAAATCAATTCCAAACTCAGGTATCTGTAAGAATTTTTAAGGCATGCTTTATAGAGTTACAAAAGAGTTTGGAATTAAAAAATTCAGCAGTTCACTAAGGTTGTTCAGATTTGTGTTTCATTAAAAGTTTTTTAGTTTTGCATACATAATCTATTTCCTTTGAGTGGAGTTCATCAGTTTCACATAGTTGTAATAGGTCAACTTTTATTTTAATCCAGAAGTGAGAAAACTCAAAAGTACTTTTAACATCTGCTAGTAAAAAGTTTAAATATTCACATACTTTCATTTATGAGATGGAGTAATAATAACTAACATCTGTTAGAAACCTTAAATTAATCCAGACACTGTTTAGAGCATCTTATGTACTCCGTCTCATTTCCTCCTCACTCACTCATAAAATGACCGTCTTGTGAGATATTATCCCATTCTACAGAGGAGTCAAATGACTTGCCCCTAGTCACACAGCTTAGCAAAAACCTTGGGATTTGAATTCAGTTATAGTCATGCTCCAAAGCCCTCTTAGTTAACTTCTGTGTGTAGAAGGAAAGTGAAATCATGAAAGATGGATTTTTGGAGGAAGGTAAACACTGGAGTATGGGGAATGCTGTATTAAGTACTTTAAAACCTGCTCAAACTTTTAGAATGGCAAAATTAAGACATGAACAAAAACCAGGCCATAATAACTACTGATCTTTGCCAATTTAAGCATATCATTAGCATTAAAATTAATTTTCCATTATCTATGTCATCTAGGATTTGGAAGAGCCCAAGAATCCTAATTCTCAGAAGAAACTCAGACCTCATTTTAGCCAGTACTTTCAGCCTTTTCCCTGACCAGACATTTTACAGAACAGCCTAGTTATTACAGTTTGTAAAATGGAATGCTATGGAATTTTGTGAGCTCTTTTTTCCTCTCTGATTTATGCTGCAGTATAAGGTAAACTCGAAGTGGATAAAAGTGTGTTTGGAGAAAGAAAGTTTGGGAAGAAACATGCCCTGTACCTGGATATTATTTCAGATAATGAGTACCTTGTTAATTTAATTGTTTGCCAAATTTCCTCTAAAATCTGTAACACCTAAGGTACCATATTAAGCATTTTGTATTTTCAAACTTCTGCTTTACCATGCGGAGAGCTGAGCAAATCTGAAGGCCGTTTAGGAAGCACCCAGGGTACACTGGCTAATAGATAAACCAAGCACATAGCAGCAAATACAAGAAAGGCAAGATAGGGTATCCTTTTCTTTATCTAAGAAACCACAAGGTTTTCCTTTGTTTTGAAATATTTCACATTACCCATCATGGAAGCATTGTTTCATGGTCTCTACAGCAAAAAGGGTCAGGGTATTCCCTGCAGAAATGTAAATATGCATTGCTGGAGACGGCTGGGTGTCTTCTTTCTAAGCATGGAGCAATGGGAAAGGATTTGTTGTTTTTTTAATTTCTTTTCAATCTGATGCTTTTATCAAATTCTTGCTATAAACATATGATGTGCTGTAGCAAATTAACATTTAAACACTGGGTTTATATACTTTGTTTGCTTTATAGCCACAAAGAAAACCCACCTTTTCTTAACATTGAGTGTCATGAATCACAGACCTGTTATTTCCTCCTTGCCATCTACATTTTACAATTTTCAGACAAATAGCACTGTCTACAGAAAAGCAGTAATTTCATTTCTGCTGTTCTGTTCTTTGTTCAGTCTCGACTTGATTTCCCAGAACCATATAACTGCAAGGGACATTGAGAGATCATCTGGACCAACCACCCCAGCAAGGCATTTTACCACATGCATTTCTCGGGTAGATAAGAGATCCTCTCTCTGTTCGATATACGGCTCCACTCCGCTAAGGTAACTATGCACTTACATTCATCAACCAGCAAGTATTGATTTTTGTTTCGCATCCAGAACTTTTACAGACTTTATGAGAATCACTACAATGATGACAGAGAAAAAAAAAACACTATCTCACAGTTCTCTTGGCTAGAAAACCCTACCTACTGTGTAGGGTTGGCGTATGTCACACTGACGTCCACCGGAAGTAGTTAAGTACGAGGAGCTCAGTCTGCAGATGAGGGAGAAAGTGGAGAGAGGTGAAGAGGCATCATGGTATTATTCTGCGCCAAAATCACGGACCTGTCGAGTGACAAAGTCCTCACCTCAGATCTTCAGATCTCAAGTGTTTTTCTTCTAATCTTCTGTTACTGTTGTTTGAGTCTCCGCTTCTGAATACCTCCTATTTGTGACAGAGTACACGTTTTATACAGTTCTTCCACCCACATTTTTATTTTAAGTAGATATTGTTATCTTCATTTCTCAGGGAGGAAACTCTGCGGAGCAGAAGTGGGCATTTAGCTGGAGAGGCAGGCCAGGTCTTAGATAACTCTCTTCGGATCCTGAAGTTCGTGTGCCTTCCACAGCACCGCAGCACTCACCAGAGTTTACCATCTTGCTTAGGAACCCACGTAAATACACAGGAAACAAAGAAACATGGAAGCTGAAAACTCTGCACTATGACTTACAAGTACAATGGGAGGTGCGAGTTCATAAGCTAACACGAATTTCCAGTTTTCATACTTCAGCCATTCTTACCAGCTCTCTTGTCATTTTCAGAGCCCTGGGTTGTTAAATCTTTCCATCTCCCTATACCATTTTAGCAGTTCTGCTTGTTTTCCCTTGACCTTCATTTGACTTGTCTGTTAAATATTTCCAAGTACAAGTATTGCATTCCTTTCATCTTGAAACAAGGCTATCTTCATAAATGTCCAGATTTGCCTAGAACTATTTCTCTTTTTGTTAACTTTAGGGACGGATTGCTCATTATTACACTGGGTTTACGTGTTCATACAGATTGTTAAATACCTTCCGTGTTATTCCCCAGCTTATGTGGCTGTGCAGAGTTCTCAGTGACTCAACTTCAGCTGCGTGCCAAATGCTGTAGCTGTGAGCAATCCTCCTCCTTAACAGGGTGTCCTATGCCCTGCATTTGCCTTCCACTGAAAAGCACATCTGTGGTGGCCACTCATAACTTATTGTTATTTCCCCAAAGTTTTAGCCTAACAGAAGGCCTTGTTCATCCTTTAAGGCTCCCTTGTATTATTCCCAATGGTGAAGTCAAAGCCAGTGAGGAAGTAGCTCGAGCGGCATACAAGCTCTGGGCCCATGCTGCCTGGACTCCATGCGCAGCATTGCCAAATCTGTGGGACCGTTACTTAACTACTCTGTTCCTCAGTTTCCTTGCCTGTAAAATGGGGATAAAAATTGTAGCCACCTCCTAAGATTACTGTGAGTATTTAAGGAGTCAATGACCATAGAGTGTTTGAACACAGAAGTGCTCAATACATGTCAGGTACTAGTATCCCATTTCGAGTTAATCAGCAGAATATGGCTGGCATCATGTAGGGAAGGTGATATATTGTGTTTTAGTTACTTCATTGAACACTTATAAGAACCTGAAAGACCAGTGTCATTATCCTCATTTATGATGAAGAAATTGAGGCACAGAGAATAATCAATTTGTTCAAGTTAATATGGCTAGAAAATGGTAGAGAAAGACGGTTCCTGTATGCCAAGTAATAATTGCAATAGCTGGTATTATTATTGTTTACGAGATGCCAGGTACTGTGCTCTTTTGTCCCTCATAATAACCTTTTAAAATAAGCATTATTATGATACTCTTTTTTACAGATCGTAAAACCAAAGCTTAATGAGTTCAGGTAACTTGAAAATTAAGTGAAACTGATACTGATTCAAACTAAAATTTTTCTGAGAAGAAGAATATCTCAAAATTAGAAGCTTAAAATTGAGCAACTTGATGCTATTTTTGGCAAATAATATTTAATAGAACAAACTATAATGGTAAAAAAGGAGAGAAAACTCTCTAGTGGAGGAGTAAATGCAAAACTATTTAAGGGTCCCTTAAATAGGTTACCCACAATCTAATACGTTTCTAAACAGAGTCTGAAAGAATCAAGTTCCTTCTCTTCCAGATTACTCCATAAGCTGTATTTCATCAACATATTTTTTTCATATTTACACATTTCAAATTAAGATTCTTATTAAAATTATAATTGGGGAAGTTTTCTCTTCTTTGGTGATGCATAAGATAATTGTGCTTCTTATAGGTGATGACGGCTTAAAATCCAACAAAGCCTGGCATTTTGTCTATTTGTTCTTTCTCTTGTAATCTCATTATTACAGGCTTCAAGATTGTTTTTTATTTAACAGCAAGTAAGCTCCTTACTTAAGGAATGAGAATTCTCACAGAAACCCTTTTCCATTCACAATGCTTTCTATTTCATTGATAGTTATAATAAATCACAAGCTGATATTTCATGGAGGGAAATACATAAACGGTTTGCCCTGGACAGATTAAGGCTGGTTCTGTACAAGAAAAATGGTAACCAAATAAGAAAGTCAGCACGCTGGTGAACATTCCTTTTCTCAAAGATTTCTTTTGGCTTTGTAAAGTCATAATTCAAACATTTTCAAGCTCTTATTTTTGACAGATACGAATTACTCTCAAAATTACCCTACTATATTCTTTGTTTTAAATTCCTTTTTCTGTGACCCTGGAATCTTTCCAATGTTCGCCCTGAGTCTGATTTTAGCTTTTTATTGACCCCTTGCAGGGGAGTTTTAAGGAATTCTAACTCATTTGCTTGAAATAATTTTGTGGGACTCCACGCTCCCCAGAAGAATATTCTTTCATTATAAATTTCTATCAATATTTTGTTGTATCATCCTGACTACGATGACATGCATTCTCATTTCAGCCTTTCCCCCCTCTTCTCTAGCATATTCCACTACTGTATAAATGAATGAGGTAAAGCATTCTCCATTCTAAAAACCAACTGTGGTCTCTTTTGACATTGTCTCCTCACATACTGTGTGATTTCAACTGCATTCTTCCCCCCTCCCCATTTTAGCTCACTCAAAAAATTGATTTTTCAAACCCATAGAGTATACATCACAAAGAGTGAATCCTAATATAAACTATAGACTTTAGTCAATAATGATGTATTAATATCGGTTCATCAAATATAATAAACATACCACACTAATACAAGACATAAATAACTAGGGAAACCCTGTGCTGTGTGTGAGTAGGAACTCCCTGTTCTTTCTGATCAATTCTTCTGTGAACTTAAAAATTCTCTGAAAAAAATTCTACTAATTAAAAAAAAAAAAAAAAGCCGAGGCACATGGGTGGCTCAGTCTGTTGAGCCTTCAACTCTTCACTTCAGCTCAGTCATGATCTCATGGTCCTGCGAGAGAGCCCCAACTTGGGCTCCTAGCTCAGCGGGAAGTCTGCTTGGGACTCCCTCCCTAGGCCTCCCCCCAGTCTCACACACACTCTCTCTCTTTCTCAAAAATAAATAAATATTAAGGGGCGCCTGGGTGGCACAGCAGTTAAGCGTCTGCCTTCGGCTCAGGGTGTGATACCAGCGTTATGGGATCGAGCCCCACATCAGGCTCCTCCGCTGTGAGCCTGCTTCTTCCTCTCCCACTCCCCCTGCTTGTGTTCCCTCTCTCGCTGGCTGTCTCTCTCTCTCTGTCAAATAAATAAATAAAATCTTTAAAATAAAAAAAATTAAAAATAAATAAATATATATTTTTTTAAAAAGCGCAATTTTCCCCACTTAAGAAAGTAATATGGTCCATGGCTTTACGGTCTTTAAATTAAGTTCCCCTTAGTGACTTTCCAGGAGCAGCCTCAGACCTGGTCACCCTGGAACGGTCCTTTTTTTTTTTTTCCTTCAGGAAATGACCACAAAAGCCTGAAAGAAGGAAACAATGCCGCTGATTTCAAGTGCAGCGCACTCCCTTTCCTCCCTGAGTCAGTACCATTAATGCTTAGGTAGCACCTTCTGTTTCTAGATTGCCTCACAACAGCTTAATACCTGAACTCACAACACTTCTGTGAGGTAGGTGATCAGCAAATACCTTGGTTAGCAGTTTCATTTGAATAACATGATGCCCAAAATAGCTAGACGAACCCAAGGTAGCAGTGAGTCAGGGAGTGGGGAGGGGTGGGCGTGAAAACGAGAACATTCGAATGGCTTTTTCCTTTGCTTTGGTTTTTACCAGGTCAGCACACTATCACTCTCCCCGCAGTCAAAGCAGGGATACGTGTTTGGTGTTCCCACAGTTGGCCTCAATAATTGCTTAGTTCTCATAGGCACAGAATCAGTACTACAGAATGAAACTGATGGGGTATGCAGGGGTCCTCTTCCATAACTCTAGAATTTCAATTCTAGATGTGTGGGTATTTTAGAGTTGAGAATTCTATGGCATTTTTGAATGAAAAGTTACGTAAAAAAAAAAATGTTGTGGGACAAGGTACTTTTTTACACTGGAAACCACTTACTCATTTTGGAAAAAATGAGTTATTAAGAGGAAAGAGGTACAAATATGTAATTTTTGCCTTTATCACATTTGGAGCATGCTTGTTTTAATTTCTTCCAGTTAGTGATGCAGAGGAAAGTAAAAGATATTGGTTTTTGGATCACTGGTATAAATCCGACAGACAATTGTCCTTACCTGTTTAATGGTCTCTTCGGGGGAATAGGGAATGAACGAATGCGTGGTGGCATGAATAAAGGAAATATTAAATGTGAGTGAATTAATCAGCAAGCGAAGTTGCAGAAAAAATCTACATTGAAGGCTGCCAAAGGAAGTGTTTACAGTTGAAATAAGGCCAAGAGGAGACAAGAGTTATTCAAAAAAAAATCTTTCTTCTGGGAAGTAAACAGGAAAGTTAGCATGAGATCATTTTATGTGAAATGATATTGGCTTTACATTCTTCCAAAGAACAGTTCTTTATTAAGCACCTACTATGTACATGGCTGCACCTGAGTGTTATAGAGAGCACAAAAATAAATTCTCCATGAAACTTAGCAAATGGTTTGTATAGTAAAATAAAACTTTTCTACGTATAATAATAAAAGTTAGAATCAAAGAGCACATTTATTATAGTATTAAAATTCAGTATCGACTTGTTTTGTGATTAGTTAATGATGGCAATTCATCTATAAGATGCTTAGAAGATAAAAACTTTTCGATTTCTTCTTTCTTAATTGAATGCCTATCACAATATTACAGCTACCCAACCTTTAAAAAACAGTGTAATCAGCAACTAAAATCTGAAGAACCCACAATTACTGGGAAGTCCTCTGTTACTTAGTGATTAGTTTCAAAAAGTGAAATAAAACAATTGAGGGACCTCTTGACATACGATAGTGTATTTTTTTATGCGATGAGATATGGATTATTTCAATTTTTGTTTCAAAATTATTTCTGCTGAAAGTGACAAATCTATAAATCTTGGAATTGGACTTGCAATTTTTTTTCCTTACATGAGTGGGAAAAACCCCACGTGCTTCATAATTAACACAGCAACATGATTTGGAAACTGGGGGGGAAGGGAAAACATGACTGTAAGGCACGAAAAAATGCCTGTGCTACTTCTCTATGTCACAAAATAGTTAACACTAATGATATATTACTTTTCAATTGAAAGCTAAAAATACTGTTAAATCAATAAACTCTATCATGATCAGTTTCAAATCTAGAGGACCATTTTAATTAATTAGGGAAAAACATTTTTGCAATAATTTGAAATAAGAACTTTCTTTTGGTTTTTGTTTTGTTTTTGTTTTTTTTAGAGAGAGAGAGATGGGGGAAGGGCTGAGGGAGAGGGAGAGAGAGAATCTTGAATCTCAAGCAGACTCCATACCCAGCATGGATCCCAACAGGGGGTCTCGATCTCCCAACCCTAAGATCATGACCTGAGCTGAGATGAAGAGTTGGGACATTTAACTGACTAAGCCATCCAGGCGCCCCTGAAATGAGACCTTTCTAAAAAATAATTTTTTTTAAGAGAATAGAGAAAAAAATTACTGAACATAAATGACTAAAAAAAGGAAATGTTCAAGAAAACTGTTTTTTTTCTCATGATAGAAATCTTTATTCCTTTAATTTACTCCATTACTAAAGTGCTTTAAAAAAAAAAAAATCTCCTTTAAAGTCCCAGTACTTTGAAAGCTAGAGCAAACCAGATGCCTGAAAATCTTTCAGTTCTGTTTATTTTGGACGGTACATGATGTGTGATAACTCCTTTTTCCTTTTCTAATCTGAAACAAAAAGTACTGGAGACCCTTTTGTTATCAGTATGCATCAGAATATGAAGAAAGGTTAGACATAAAATATTTCTTGGAAGAAGAATAAACAAGTTATGCCAGTTGTAACAGGCCAAAGAATTTAGAACTATAATATCTGTATGCTATTAGTAAATTGGGGAGAGCGTGGCGGGGGAACCCATAACCAAAATGTTTGCAATACAACAAAAAAGAGAGAGGAAGATATTTAAAGAAATGTCATATTTTCACTGCATCTGGATATTTTCAACAAAGCTGGGAGCTTTGTGCCCAAGCCAGTTGGCATTCTATCCTATCTATGTGGATTTCTGTGGCACTTCTTAATTTGATTAAGCATTACATTTGTTCCTTACAGCAAGAAATTCTCTTGTCTGCTGTTAAGTCGGCTGTTTTCATACAATTTTCTAAAGGAGAAAAACTGTATTAAAACAAAGGTCCACTTTGTTCAATAAAGAATTAAACCCACTCTCACCATCATTAACATGGAAAAAAATTCAACCTGACCTTTCCCTCTTCCCCTTTATGCCCTCGGGCTTGAATTTGATTTTTTCTTCTTCACTTCAAGGATGTCAAAGTATAAACTTCAAAGGTATAGAATGATTGATACATGGTATTCACAATCGATTGTTTAAAGTAATACATGTATGCAATAATTCATTTTAAACATTCCTTTGATAATTAAAACCTCATTCCTAAAGAAAACATTTAGAAACAGGGCATCCCAAAACTACTGTTATGATATCTGCCTCTTTCTTGTATATATTTCTTTTAAAAGTTATCATTCCCTAACTGTATTCCATTCTTATACATTTTTTTTTCATTTTTTGTTTACATTCCTACTCGAACATTTTTGCATTTAAATATTAAAAAAATTATTTGGCCTCATGTAGAAATTGCTTTTCTGTTTTAATGTTACTTTCTTACTATAATAATCTTATTTTATCTATACTTAAAGACTCTGTATATTTAAATTTTTTATTTTCAATGCCTTCTTTTAAACTCCTTTCCAAATTTCATAAAAGGAAATAATTTACAATATATGGGAGACATAATTCAGATTAAAGTCCTTTAAGTAAAGATGAAGCTTTTCACATTTCAGAAAAAAGAAAAAATACCTTTGATTTACAATTGGTGAAAATAACTGATTGAGGGATAGAAAAAGTCGTGATTTGGGTCTGTTCTTTACCTAAAACCAAGTCGAACCTAGCCGAGGAAGGCAAAGGAAGGGGAAGGAAAATAGAAAATATTCAAATGTGCCATCAGAGCTGGCAATCCTCTTAAAGAGATAAAACCGAAACTTGCAAAATCAGAGAATTACGCAAGGAGTAGCACGCACGCGATTCAATAATTACGTTGAAAAACTTATCAACAGAACTTCCACTTCTTTATAGTAGGAACGGCATTGCCTTTGTGAGGAGGGACCAGAGGAGAAGCAGCTGAGTACTGGCTGCAGTGTCTCTGACGCACGTGATCTACCCCGCAAGCCTGTCTGCCTCCAGACCCAAGCCCCTCGCGTCCCCTCTTCATGAGCGGTCAGGCCCTGTGCATTTTAACACTTACATTGTGTATGCTCTTTTTTTAGAACAGCAAAGAAAATACAACTCCAAGATAATGCCACTGAGTATTGATGAACAAATATATTTTGTTTATAAAATGTGTATTTCTTTTCCGTTGTTTATTGAAAAGATCAGAAAGACAAATCCAACGATGAGGTTATTTATTTAATTACAATCAGTAGTTACTTCAGTGGGAGGAAGGCAGACCACTACTTCCCTTCCTCACCTGCTCTAAGCTCCTTTTCGGGTCAGAGGTGTTGTTCTGGGGAAAACAATGAGATGGAGGAGGGGAGTGGGGTGTGATGGTTCCGCCAACCTTAGGACTTTTTTGGATGATAGGCTGTCACTAGGGTTAGACTACTCCCAGAAGGCATTTAACCCAATGGACTGAGGTAACACAAACTTTTTCCAGATTTGCATGTCAAGAGAGGGCAATTGTGTTTTGCTCTTGTTCCTAAAAGGTTTGTGTATTGGAATACAATCACAATGACCACCCCACCCAGCTGTGGAACCAATCTATCCTTTCCTGCCTACCAGCCAATGCAACTATGCCTTAGTATTTCCTTCTCGTCTCATGTTCGTTCCTCTTCTCTTAGGATTTATATCTTTTAGCTATTTATAGACACTTGCATTTCTTCTAATCAAGTTATACTGCATCTACTTCTTTAATCTCCCTATTAAAGTCAAATCTGTTCTTCTTTCTTTTCTTTCTCCCTCCCTCCTATCCTTCCTTCTTCCTCTTCCTCCTCCTCCTTCTCTCTCTCTCTCTCCCTAGGTCTCTGTCTCTCTCTGTATTTCCCCTCATCTTTCTTTCCCTCCTTTCCTCCCCCCGCCCCCTTCTTTGTCTCAGCTTCCTGGTCTACAGATCTTCTGAGCAAAGAGCAGCTCATGTGAAATCCTTCAGAAATCCTTTTATTGATTTACTTAAAATACTTTCTTCAAAGTGAATTAGCTCCTCTGGAGTTAACTACTTTTATGTCTGTCATTAACAGTGCTTATGTGTGTAATTTGAAGCTAATGTGTTTAAAATCAATGAAGATTTTTCTAAGTGACTAAAATTAGCATTATTCAGTGAGATTTGTACTTGGTGACGCACACTTCTCATACATTTCCTTTAGTACCTTCATTAGCCCTGCAAGGGAGGGTGCGTGACTCTCATTCTACAGAATAAAGAATAGGGGTGCCCAGAGCTTAAATACATTGCTTCAGATTGAATAATAGTGTCTGTCATACCAAAAAAATAGCCCACATACATATTTGTTACAGAGAATACACCTAAGACATATAGTTACCAGGAGGTGAAACTGGAATTCAAACCCAGGTTGGTGAGATTTCAAAGTCCCTGTTCTTTTTGCTCCGACATACAACTTCGAAGTCCTACATGAGCTAAAGAATGAGCTAAAGAAACTAATTAAGAATCATGTCAAAGCAAATGCAACCAAAGTTTGACTTACTTATCCTGCTTCAAGGAAAAAAAAAATCAGGTAAGCCCTACTGGCCTGAAATGCTTAAGCTTGTATCACTTCCTTAAAAACAAAACAAACAAAACCCAAAAATGATGCTGTGGTGTGTTATAATGATGTAAAACCCAAACCAAAACGCTGTGCGCTCAGAACTAATTGAAAATAAACTTCAACTTTAAAATAGGAGTTATCATTAAGTGAGGGGACTATGGAGTTTTAATCTATTTTCCCCTTTCTACTTTTCTGGAGTTTCCAAATTTTCTATAGTATGAATCACTTTTTCAATGAAATAAATCTTCAGTAAAATTAATTGGTAGAGCCAAATTAGTAGAAAAGAAACAAAAATTTGCTGCTATCAGCTTACATTTTTACCACAAGATTAAAAAAAAACTATATATTATCAGGTGATTGTGTATTATGTTTGTAAAAATATTTTAATCAGGGCTTAAAGAGTTTAGAAACCCCCTGCCATGACAAGCATGCTACCTGTTCAATGGAAGAAAAAAGTCTTAGCTGAGTTAAGCTTCGGATTTTAATTACTAGTTGAATGAAGAATTAAGACTTTAAAACTCATTTCGGCATTAACTCATCAAGGCCTCTTACACAACTGTTTCAATCAAGCTTCTCAAGTTGATGCCACACAGTAAACAGGGGCAAAAAGAACCAACTCAGTGAATTCCAGTAATGAGTTTGTACTTTATGAAAGCTGGAGCTTGTCCTCAGAAGTTGAGCGAAGGGGAACTCGGTTCAGCTCATTTATTTTCCGACTCTGAAATTTCTCCTTCATTTTAGTATAAGCCTTATTTACCTTCCAAGTTTATTTCCAGCCGAGAGGGAAAAAGCCCTTTTAGAAAATTGTTCTATGACTTTAAAACTTCCAGCTTAAATCATATTATTTAAAATATATCTAATTTGAAAACCACTGCATCTGATTCTCTAACAAATCGTCTTCTATAAAGATAGTTCAGGTGTCTTGGAAATACTCTGACATTCACCCTGGAAACATGGCAGACTGTGGACAATCACATTCTAAACGTAGAGAATACTGTGAGAAGCTTTCCTTTATTCATTTATTCAAAGGCTGAGGATAAAAAGACAAATGTGAAATGGTCATGGCCTTTCTCATGCCAAGTGAGGGGCTGGAAGATAGGGATCCTGTGTGGTATTTGTATTGAGAAGTGGGACTCTTGTCTTGGGTGCTTTAAAAACCACCCCCAATCAGTTCTTAATTTATTGAAACCATGCCAGGGGAGTATCATGTGTGTGTGTGTGTGTGTGTGTGTGTGTGTGTGTGTTTGATATATGTATATATAATAAATGTGACATATAATCAATATATAAATAACAAATATAATTATATATAAGTACATACAGTTTATGACTTCCTACCACAGTCACAGATTTAATGTTTTCTAAATCCCACGTATAATTTTTATCTAAACTATTTTACATATTCATGAATATAGATAATACTGCATAATGTGGCAATGTTGACTGGTTTTTAAAGTTTACTTAAATGGTATGCTATTGCATGTATCATTCTGCAACTTCCTTTTTGTGTTTCAACCTATGCTTTTGATAATTTATCTTAACATATGTATCTCTAGTGCATTGTCTTCACTATTTTTAAAGATTTACTTATTTGAGAGAGAGAGAGCAGGAGTTGGAGGGGCAGACAGAGAGGGACAAAAAGTCTCAAGCAGACCCCGTGTTCAGCACAGAGTCTGATGTGGGGCTCGATGTCATGACCCTGAGCTCACTACCAGAGCCCTGGAGCCCAAACCAAGAGTCCGATGCTTAACCCACTGCACCACCCAGGCACTCCTAGTGTGTTCTTTTCAAATGCTATATAGTATTCCACTGTAAGACTCTATCACAGTTTAGTGTGACACATCTCCACAGGCAAGAGAAACAAAAGATAAAATGAACTTGTGGGACTTCATCAAGATAAAAAGCTTCTGCACAGCCAAGGAAACAGTCAAAAAAACTAAGAGGCAGCCCACGGAATGGGAGAAGATATTTGCAAATGACACTACAGATAAAAGACTGGTATCCAAGATCTAAAAAGAACTTCTCAAAATCGATACACAAGAAACAAATAAATCATAAAATGGGCAGAAGATATGAACAGACACTTTTCCAATGAAGACATACAAATGGCTAACAGACACATGAAAAAATGTTCAAAATCATTAGCCATCAGGGAAATTCAAATCAAAACCACACTGAGATACCACCTTACGCCAGTTAGAATGGCAAAAATTGACAAGGCAAGAAACAACAACTGTTGGAGACGATGTGGAGAAAGGGGATCCCTCCTACATCGTTGGTAGGAATGCAAGTTGGTACAGCCACTCTGGAAAACAGTGTGGAGGTCCCTTAAAAAGTTAAAAATTGAGCTACCCTATGACCCAGCCATTGCACTACTGGGTATCTACCCCAAAGATACAGACGTAGTAAAGAGAAGGGCCATATGCACCCCAATGTTCATAGCAGCATTGTCCACAATAGCTAAATCGTGGAAGGAGCCGAGATGCCCTTCAACAGATGACTGGATTAAGATGTGGTCCATATATACAATGGAATATTACTCAGCCATAAAAAAGAACGATTTCTCAACATTTGCTGCAACATGGACGGCACTGGAGGAGATAATGCTAAGTGAAATAAGTCAAGCAGAGAAAGACAATTATCATATGGTTTCTCTCATCTATGGAACATAAGAACTAGGAAGATCAGTAGGAGAAGAAAGGGATAAAGAAAGGGGGGTAATCAGAAGGGGGAATAAAGCATGAGTGACTTTGGACTCTGAGAAACAAACTGAGGGCTTCATAGGGGCGGGGGGTGGGGGAATGGGATAGGCCGGTGATGGGTATTAAGGAGGGCACGTATTGCATGGTGCACTGGGTGCTATACACAACTAATGAATCATCGAACTTTACATCAAAAACCAGGCATGTACTGTATGGTGACTAACATAATATAATAAAAAAATATTATTATAACAAAAAAAAAGACTATCACAATTTATTAAACGGCTCTTCTATTGAATGACATTTCTACTTTTAAATTGTTTTCATTAGAAACCTGCAATATCTTTACACCTAACTCCTTCCACACATGTGAAATTTTCTCTAAGTTAAATACCTACCAGTAGAACTGCTAAGTTAGAGATTATGATGTCAACTTTACGAGATATTTCACAATTGCTCTCCAAAGTAGTAGTACCAATTCACAGGCTTACTAGCAGTCTATGAGAATTACTGTTACTCTTGGTACTGTCATTATTTAAGTTTTGCCAGTCTGACACAATGTCTTACTGTTATTCCTCCTCCCCCCAATTATTGGTAAATTGAGCATCTTTTCATATGTTTAGTATTAGGTTACTTTTTCTTTGAATTGCCTGTTAATGGACTTTGTTCATTCTTCTATTCAGTTACTTAGAAAAATAAATAAATTTCTTTGTCATTTATATGAGTTAAAAATATCTTTTCACATTCTGTGGTTTCTTTTTTCACTTTGTTTTTGTTACTATGTTAAACATAGAGGGTTTTTTTTTTTTTTTTTTTTTTATCTTGGTGTCGTCAAATTTACCAATCTCTGGCTCTATGTTTTGTGTCTTTTCTAAGAAATTTTTCCACATTGAAATGTTACAAAGATATTCTATATTTTCTACCAAAAGCTGCTTTTAACATTTACATCTTTAATCCATCTGGACTTTATTTTTGTATATGGTGTGAGAATGGGATCCAATTTTACCATATGGTTAACCAATTGTTCCAGTACCATTTATTGAACAGTCCTGCCTTTTCTCATTGATTTGTAGTGCCACCTTGGTCATATTTCAAGTTTCCACATATGCAAGTATCTGCTTCTGGGCTCTCTATTATGTTCCTTTGGTTTATTTGACTCTTCCTATGCCAATACCACACTGTCTCATTTTCTATAGCACTATAAATTCTTGATTTATTTCATCTGACAAACTTCCCCCTCCCCCAACTTATTCTTCTTCAAATTTATCTTGGCTATTCTTGATTCTTTGTGCTTCCATATTAATTTTAAGATTGGCTTGTCAAGTTCCATAAAGTCTCATATTTTGCTTTGAATTTTATTAACTATATGGAGTATTTTGAAGGGAAATCGACGTCTTTACAATTCTTGAATGTAATAGTGTATAACTGTATTCAAATCTTGTTTGTTGTTCTTCAAATAGATTTATTTTCTTCTTAGAATTCTTAACTATCACATACTAGGTTTATTACTATAACTTTTATATGTTTTTCTTTCTATTTAATTTTCTAGCTGGTTTGTTGACATGACAATGATCTTAGCATGCTTATTTGAGTCCAGTAAACTTATGGTACCTGCTTATTAATTCTAGTAGCTTGAAGAGCTCCTGGATTTTCTTTGTTTAAAATCACAGTTTACAAATAAGGACAGTTTTTTTGTTTCCGTTTCAAATTTTGTACCACTTAATCTTTTTCTTCTTGTATTGCATTGGATGAGACCTTCAACATGCTGTTGACTACACATGGTTATAGTGATATCCTTATCTTGCTGCTGGAAACACTTCTAAAATTTCATCTTTGAAGAGTGATATCTGTAGGTTTTTCATAGATATTCTTTATTAGAGACTATTCCTAATTTGCTGTGATGGTGTGTGTCAACTTGACTGGGCTATGGGGTGCCTACGCATTTTGGTGAAGCATTATTCTGGCTATATCTGCAATACTGCTCCTGGACAAGATTAACATTTAAATCAGTACAGTGAGTAAAGCAGATTATTCTCCTTAATGTGGGTGGCCCAATCTAATCAAGTGACACTCTGAATAGAACAAAGAGCTAATCTTCCAGTGAGGAAAAAGGAACTCCTCCTGCTCGACTGCCTTCAACATAGGACATCAGCTTTTTTCCTGCCTCCAGGCTCAAAGTGAAACATTGGCTTGAGACCCTACCAGCCGTCAGGCTGCAATTATATCACAGGCTCTCCCGATTCTTCGGCCTTTGAACTTGGACTAGGACTACACCATTAGCTGTCCTGGATCTCTAGTTTGCCAACTGCAGATCTTGAATCTTGTCAGGCACCATAATTGCACAAGCCAATTCCCTATGATAAAACACAGATACATCCCACTGGTTCTGTTTCTTTGGAAAACCCTGACCAATACATTTGTTACCAGATTTTATATATGAATCAATTTAATCACACTTACCACTGCAACTACCCTAGTAGAAGCCACCAATGCATTTCATCTGGGGTACAGCCATTTTCTTGAAACTAGTTTATCCCCTTTCACTGGCTTTCACATAAATTATGCTTGTACTAGTATAGATTATTCTCTACACAGTAGCCAGGCAGTTTATTTAGAACACAAATCAGATCTTTGTCACTCTTCTTCTGAATACCCTCCAAGGTTTTTCCATTACATCTAGAAAAAAATCCAAAGTCCTTATTTTGGCACACAAAACAATATACAATCAGGGTTCTAGTAATCTCTCCAATCTCATTTTCTATTTTTTGCTCAGTTGCTCCATCCAAGTAATTTCTTCTTATGCCTACCAAGCATGCTCCTAAATGTTCCTCCTTAATCCTTGATCCAAGCAGACTCCCACCCTGGAGCCTTCACACTCACAGTTCCCTCTGCCTGATGTGCTCTCACTAAAAACTTTGTCTCACTTCCTCACTTCATCCAAGTATCTGATCAAAATAGCACTCTTCATCATATTCTCATTATCCTGTTTCAGTTTTCTTTGTAGCAATTATTATGTCATGACATTATACAATTTAGCTGTTTACTTGATTATCTTTCAATTCATCCACTTGAATGTAAAATCCATGAGGCAGAGAATTTTTGTTTATTTATGTGATATTCCCCATTACCGGGGGCAATGTCTAACACAAAGTAGGTGCTAAATCAATATCTGTTGAATAAATAAATAAATGTGTCAATATTGTTACCTTTTCCTGCATCTATGGCTTGATTATGTGCTAGCATGGCTGATAGATTTTCTTCTACTGAGACAGCTTTGCACTCCTGGAATAAATACTACTTGAACATGATGCATGTGTAGTTTTAATAAATTATTAAATTCAATTTGTAATATTTTATTTAGGATTTTTATGTCCATTTAGGAATTATTCTGTAGTTTTCTTTTTAAATAAAGTCCTTGACTAGTTTGGGTATCAACAGCAAATTAACCTCATAGATTGAGTCAGCAAGCTTTTCTTCTTTTACTTTTATCATAAACAGTTTATATAAAGTAGCACATACCTGTTTTTCATGAAGTTTATTAAAATACACCTATAAAAATGGCTTGTGTCTTTGGAGAAAGAGATTTTTAGTTTCTTTAATAGTGACTGGTTTATTCATGTTTTCTATTTTTGCTCCAGTGAATTTTGGTAATTTTAATTTTCTAGGAAATTACTCTTCCATCTAAATTTTCAATTGATTTATAGTATGTTCTTATTGTTTTTTACATCTGTATTGTGTCTATATTTATGTCTCCTTTCTATTATTAATTATATGTACTCTTTACTTTTAAATTTTTTAATCAAAACTCTAATTTTTAGGCCTATTGATTCTCTATATTATTTCTTTACTCTCTACTTATTAATTTGTGCTCTTTAATATTTCCTTACCATGTATACTATTTTTATTATCTTCCTTTTTTTTTCTACATTCCTGAATTGAATGCTTAACTGATTTGTTTAAATCTTTTTTTATTTTAAATATGTTAAAGGTTTTATTCTAGTCACCATGTACCCATTTTGGAATATCCCTCAGGTATTCTATATAATATTATTTTTATTGTTATTTATATTTAAATATTTACCTAACACATGAAATATTTAAAAATTCAAACACATATGGGTTCTTTAAAACTACTTTTAAATGTTGATTTCTTATTTAATTGCATTGTGGTCAGAGAATGTGGTCTATATATATTAATTTCTTATAATTTATTGAGATGTCCATGGTAGCCTAACACATGGTCAATTAAAAAAATATTTCACAGGTACTTGAAAGAAATGTATATTTTATTGGGGGTATACAGCTATATAAATTTTATTTAAAGCTTCTATATATCTTTTGGATTTTGTCTATTGAATATAATTTGAAGCTTATATGTTTTTCATGGATCATTACTTTAGTTATCTCGTATATATCCTCATTTCTATTCATGCTTTTTGCTTTCAGTTCTATCTTGTCTGATATTAATATTAATATAGCAGCTTTGCTTAATATTCGTATGGTATATCTTTTATCATTTCTTTAATTCCTGGCATGAAGAAGTTATGACACTTGCTCCAGGTCATGCAGCTAACATGCAAAATACTAAAATTTGACCCAGGCCATTCTATACCAAAGCCCACATTCTCAACACTAAGCTATGACACCTCCTGGCATGTGCTTCCTATCTTGGAACCCAGCCGACCAAGTCTTCAGACCCTTTCATTCTATTGAATTTCTTTTTCACAGAGATGTTTATCTTGTGTTTAATATGCTCTAGTCTCCCCCCCTTTTTTTTGCATCATTGACATCTACTTTTTGACCTATTTTATACCTTGTTTACCAATATTTTGTCCTTACCAATGTCCACAAGTTCATCCCATATTGTTGCAAATGGTAGGATTTCCTTCTTCTTCTTGACTGAATAATATTCCTCTGTGTGTGTGTGTGTGTGTGTGTGTGTGTGTGTGTGTGTGTGTGTGTGTATCACAATTTCTTTATCCATTCATCTGTCAACAGATACTTAGGTTTTTGCCATGTCTTGGCCATTGTGAATAATGCTGCAATGAACAGAGGGGTGCAGTTATCTCCTCAAAACAGTGATTTCATTTTCTTTGGATATATACCTAGAAGTAAAATGGCTGGATCATATGGTATTTCTATTTAAAAAATTTTTAAGGAAGTTCCATACTGTTTTCCATAGTAGTTGTACTTATTTATATTCCCACCAACTGTACACAGGGTTCCCTTTGTTCCACATCCTTGATGACACTTGTTACATTTTGTTTTTTTGATACAAGCCATTCTAACAGGTGTGAGGTGATATCATTGTAGTTTTGATTTGCATTTCCCTGATCAATAATGCTGAGCACATTTTCATGTACCTGTTGACCATGTGTATGCCTTCTTTGGAATAATGTGTAATGTCCTTTGCCCATTTTTTTTTTTTAAAGATTTTTTTTTTATTTGACAGAGATAGAGACAGCCAGCGAGAAAGGGAACACAAGCAGGGGGAGTGGGAGAGGAAGAAGCAGGCTCATAGCAGAGGAGCCTGATGTGGGGCTCGATCCCAGAACGCCGGGATCACGCCCTGAGCCGAAGGCAGGCGCTTAACTGCTGTGCCACCCAGGCGCCCCCTCCTTTGCCCATTTTTAAATTGAATGATTTGTTTTTTGACTATTGAGTTACATGAGTTCTTTATATATTTTGAATATTTACTTCTTGTATATATGATCTGCAAGTATTTTCTCCTATTGCATAAGTTCCCTTTCATTTTGTTGTTTCTTTTTCTATACAGAAGCTTTTTTAGTGGTTTTTTTTTTAAGATTTTATTTTTAAGTAATCTCTACATCCAATGTGGGGCTGGAACCCACAACATGGAGACTAAGAGCCACATATTCCACTGGCTGTGCCCCAACCTCCCGCTAGAAGTTTTTTAAGTTTGATACAATCCTTTTGTTGTTAATTTTTGTTTTGTTGCTTGTGACTTTGGTGTCATATCCAGAAAATCATCACCCCAACCAATGTCAAGGAGATTTTCCCCTTTTTTCTTCTAGGAGTTTTATGTTTTCAGGTCTTACATTTAAGTCTTTAATACTCTTTGAGTTAATTTTTGTGAGTGTTGTAAGATAGGGGTTCAGTTTTATTCTTTTGCATTTGAATATTCAATTTTTCTAACACCATTTATTGAAGAGATTATCACTTCTCCATTAAGTGTTCTTGGCTCTTTTGTCAAATGTTAGTTGAACATACATGCATGTATATATTTCTGGGCTCTTGGTTCTATTTCATTGGCCTAGGAGTCTGTTTTTATGTCAGTACCACACTGTCTTCATTACTATAGTTCTGCAATATAGTTTGAAATCAAGAACTGTGATGTCTCTAACTTTGTTCTTTCTCAAGATTATTTTGGCTATTTGGAGACTTTTACTCATTACAAACTTTCTATTTCTTGTTTTGGGAGACGGAGCATATATTCCCGTGTTTAAGCATCTTTGTCTTTTGTTTGCTGTTAATTGCTTATTTGCTACATTGTCAGTTTTTTAAATATTGATATCCTCCAAAATATAAACTTTCTCTTTTGTTTTTCTAAGTTTGGGTTTGACAATTAAATGGATTCAATGCACCATTCCACTACTCTTTTTTCTCCAATCAGTTCTTGGTTCACTGAAAGCTTTACTCTAGAAAATTATCTTTACCTGTTCTTAAATAAATTTAGAGAGATATAAAATTCTTAGTTTACACTTTTATTACTTGTCTGTGTTCTGGCATTATTGTTTCTATAAACTTTTCGTTAGTCCACCTTAATTATTATCTTTTTGACAAGAGACTCAAATAATTTTTTCTTTATTTTTAATATCCAGAAATTTACTAGGGTGTCTTTCTGTCTGTTTTCTAAGGCAATTTTTCCTAGATCATGCTATATGTGACCCTTTGATCTAAATATCTAAGGCTACTTCTATTGCTATAAATGTCTCTTTAATTATATTTTTAAATATTTTTATTCTGTGATAATTTATATTTCATTCTTGGGGACAACATTATTTCTAGTGTTGATATTCTGTCTATTAGAGCTTTCATATTTGTTTTCCAGGTCTAACATTTTCTAATTCTTCTCATCTTTTTTTAACTTTCTATTCTATTTTTTCCCTTTACAATATTTATTTTTTAAAGATTTTATTTATTTGTTTATTTATTTATTTATTTATTTGAGAGAGAGCGAGAGAGTGCACACAGAGGGAAGGGCAAAGAAGTAGGGAGAACGTCAAGCAGACTCCACACTGTGTGTGGAGCCTGATGCAGAGCTCCATCTCAAATCCTGAGACCATGACCTGAGCTGAAATCAACAGCCTGAGGCTTAACTGACTAAGCCACCCAGGTGCCCCTCCCTTTACAATATTTAACATCCCTTCCTGTGTTTTCAGTATAGTCTATTCTCTTTTGAGCTGCATTCAGTGTGGTCTTTATTTCTGTGATGGTTTTATTTTCTCTTCTACTTCTTTTGAGCTTGCCGATCCAAATTACATTATATTCTGTTGCCTTACCTTCTTTTTCCTACATTCTCATGTCTATACTTAGAATTTCTATTTAATGGAAGCAATAACTTCTTAACATTTTAAAATTCATGGCAAACATTGCTCAGTTTTTAAATAATTATATACAATATATTTGGATGGTTCTATGGCAGGTTTTTAAAAGTTCCTATTTGAATGAAGTTACTTCTTCCAGAACTAGCTATCTGTAGGGTGATATGTTTCAGGACTAGGGCTATATTTTAGACCACAAGAAATTCTGATATTAGTCTGTGAGTATTAATGAGCTACTCTCTCCAGCTGATAGAGATTGATATTTCAGGGCTTCTCAGAATGTATTCTTTTTTCTCTACCCTGCCTCACCAAGAAACTGTTTCTGACAATATGGCTTCTCATTGTGTTTCTATTTCCTCACCAGCCCTACCTTCCCTTTCCTTTTATCAAACCTTGTCTAAGGTGGCTCCTTGTCTAAGGAGGATTTTGCTATTAGACAATTCATCTAACTATTTTGTCCCAATGAAGAGTTCGGCTTTGCCCACCTACAGTTAGACTCATAGCCTCTGGACCCTCCCTCAGCATCTTCTTACATCCCTGTTTCAAAAGATTTGGTAGCCTTCCTCCTATCAGGGTTCAGAGTTAAAAGTATCTCTTAGTATCATGGAACTGAGCTTTAGGTTTTTATTTCCTATTCTTCCTGTTTATTTGTGTAATTTCTAAGAAGAGAGGATGAGAATATCTTCTTCATTTCATCCATTTAAATATTTTATTTCATTTTTATTTTAAGTAGTCTCTATGACCAATGTGGGGTTTAAATTCACGACCCTGAGATTAAGAGTCTCATATATACAATAGAATATTACTCAGCCATCAGAAAGGATGATTACCCAACATTCGCATCAACATGGTTGGTACTAGAAGAGATTATGCTAAGTGAAATAAGCCAACCAGAGAAAGACAATTATCATATGGTTTCACTCATTTATGGAACATAAGAAATAGCAGGGAGGACATGAGGAGAAGGAAGGGAGAAATGAAGGGGGGGGAATCAGAGGGGGAGATGAACCATGAGAGATTATGGACTCTGGAAAACAAAGTAAGGGTTTTAGAGGGGAGGTGGGTGGGGAGATGTGTTAGCCCAGTTATGGGTATTAAGTAGGGCACATATTGCATGGAGCACTGGGTGTTATAAGCAAACAATAAATCAAAAAACACTACATCAAAAATTAATGATGTACTGTATGGTAACTAACATAACATTAAAAAAAAAAAGAGTCTTATGCTCTACCAACTGAGACAGCCAGGTGCCCCCATTTCACCCATTTAAAAACTGCACATTCTGTATTTAAATTTTAAAGAGTCTCTATGGCAGATAACTTTTAAATACTCCCTTTGAATTCTTCACTGCTTTCATTTCTAACTCTTTAGTCACATTCATTCCTTTCTTTATGACTATCTACAACTTATTTTCAATCCTATACAATTGAATATTAGAAGTAAGGGCATAGTCCCTACAAAGCATAAAGAGCAATTTACTTTAGAGCCTTGCCTACAACCACTGGTATATATTTCAGGATCATATTAGTTTTCTAAATTACCACTTCTTATTATAGAATTGCAGTTAAGAAAATTTTATAATTAAATGTTCAATAGAAAGATCACAGTGAAATTGTGAAAAAACTCTTTCTCTGTGATAAGCAGCAAACATGATGATGTATAATATACAAATGAAATGTCACGGTTCTTTCCAAAATACACATGTTACCATAAAGATCATTGTACAAAGTTATGCTTGTGTGAAATTGGGAAGCTGATATAAACATGTATTATTTTGAAACACCATGGCAATTAATGATGAAAACATATGTCCACATACATTTTCATATCAAAGACAATAACCATTGGAAGTGTCTTTCCCCTTTGTCATTTAAAGAATCAAATATATCCAGATTTTAATAGGCAACTTTAAAAATAAAATGTTATCACTTTGGAAGGGGGAGGCCCAAGTCCTTGACACATTTCAGGCTACATTTTATGGAAGTATAGGGTTTAATTAAACTTCCTGTTTCTGCTGGCTGCTTGCTTGGGTAGCTGTGGAGGGCCATGTGATTATAGCAAATGCTGGATGTAAATTTATATCTTTGGCATAAAATGAAAGATAGAATTATCGGAAATCTGAAAATGTTTTTGCTTTTCTAACAATTTGATCTTAGAAGTTACTGTATACCACCTAAGAGAGGGAGGGGGACAGAATTAATGTCAACAGTCTAAATATTGGCTTGGGCCCCTGGCAAGTTTTCCATGAGAGGCAATGGGAGTACAATTAATGTTTACCAGGAAGAACATTCAGATATTCTCCATCACAGACCGACACATAATCTGAGGGCTGGAAAGTGTTGAGGGTTACGTCCCCAGGTAATTAAAGCAAGTTGGCCCAAGGTAGCAGTAAATCTAGACTCTAGAACTAAACAATTCTGGTTAAATTAGTAAAAATAAGAGATTTAAATTTACATCCCAATTTTTGAAGACAAAAATAACTAATCAACTAATGCACACAAGAATGATTTCCCACTAAATGAAAAACTCCCTGCACTGATAGGCATAGCTTCTTTTTTTTTTTTTTTCCATACCCAAACTTCCTAGGCACTTATAAATCAGATACCCTCGTTCTCTAACAATAAGGTTGTTGCCACAGCTGCACCAGTTCTATCTTCCCCTTCTCTGATTTTTGGGGGGGACTAGAAACCAATGTGGTTTGTTTTTGTACATAGTGCCTTGGCTCAGATCATAGGAAGACCACAAAAGAGTCTGATAACACTTTTGGACTCAGACACCACACGCAAAAATAAAAACATACATCCAAAAACCACTTTTTCACTCTCACTCCTATGCTTATAACACGAAAGTTGTTGTTGTTTGTTGTTGCTCTTGTGTGTGTTTCCTGCTCACACTACAATGCCCATGGTGGTCAGCAGGGTCTCTGCTCCTCATTATCCTCCTCCCTCGGGGACATGCAGCATTGCTGAAAACTGACTGCTGCAGAAGGAGAGGAGGAAGGGGAAGCATATATTGTCCCTTAAAGCTTCCACATGGAAGGGACACATAAGACTCCCCGTCGCGTTTCATCAGTAAAAGCAAGTCACATGCCTCTGTCTGAGTTCAAGGGAATGGATATTGGAAATGAGTAGTACAATTTACCACTTTCTTTTTTTGTAGCAGGCTGGGCACTTGAGGTGTAAGAACACTTTTTTCAGACAATGTTCTACAAAACATGAAAAGCAAAGCTATTTCCTTCTCCTCTCAGATGACAAATAAATAAGTACACCTGGACCATGGTAAAAGGAAATAGAAGTAGTAATTAAGTAAGTAATAAAGAATGTCCTTTGAAATACTGCTGCTTTTAGAGGCATCCAGTGTTTCAGAACATAAAATGCCATGGAAGCATACCAGCCATCCCTCAAAGCTTTTAAAAACCATTTTCTTTTTTGGCAATTATTCACTTTATGATTGTCCTACCCTTATCTAACCAATCTTCATCAGTCTAAATCCAACCAATACCCCTAGAAATTATATTAAAAATGTGATGGCTAGTTTACTTTCATTGTATATCAATAAAATTATTCCAAAGTTTGTATTGTAGACCTGTTTATTTAATAAGCAATATGCCAGCCAAAAAGTTGATTATGACACAGTGCCTGCCCTTGAGGAGATGGAGGCAAAGTTTATAATGGAGAATATACACAGCAATTACTTAAGGATTGTATGCCAAAGCATTTCCAAAGCAAATGGCTTTTAAAATTATTGCATTTACTGGATCTTTCTTCAAATGAAATCTTATATGTACGTCAGAGTTATTAGACACATAAAAGCAGAACTCTTCCGACTGAAATAAGAAGGGGACACCCTGAATCTCTCCTGCAAGGTCCTTATCTTACCTCCTTGCAACCCTTAAGTTTCTTCTCTGGAAGCACCTAGGGTTTTTGGAGCATAGCTCAGGGAGAAAAAAAAAGAGAGAGGCTTTCCTAATCCCTACTCTCTATATACATATGTTTATTTTGTCCAAATAGTTGAAAACAGATATATTTCATGTATACTAGCCTTTGATAGGTAGCAATTTCCTGATTTATGTGTTGGAGTGGCCATGCCACAGACTACAGTATAATTTTAAAGTAGAAATGAATGGGGGTTAGAGAAGAGGTAGGTAAGAAGGGGTGAAGGATGACAGTTGGTAAAGTTTCTTTCTCATTCTATTACCACATCAACTATCTGATGGCTGATCAATAAACCAGACCTTCCAAACCCTAAGTTCTGTGGATAACATTTTGTGATAATCTTCGCCAGTTTTGTCCCTCAATTCTTCCCAAATGACTATATTGACTGGTGGGTACAATGGACACTATGCAAATGTCTGCAAACATTTGAAAGATTCATGCATTTAGTAGAAGGCATTTTATACATTAGGGCATTCGATGTAAGTCTTAGATTGTGATAAATATAAGATAAGGTCACATTTTTAGAAGCTGGCCCTTTGAAATCAACCAAATTCTAAGAGACAAATTCAGTTTTGTCTTCCCCAAATCTGTGAGGTAAATGCCTGAGTATAAAAGCAACCTAAAGGTTTAGATATTTGGGGCTTTCCAGGAACTAGATGTTGAAGCTAGAAAAGAAAATGAGACCCTCACTAATTTATTTTGCATTCTCTTTCTCCTTTCGGCCATGTAATAACAAAAATGATAGAAAGTACACTTAAAATAAGGGCAGGAAAATAAATATGCATTTTTTAGTTTAGTTTAGAATTATGGGGTTCTAGAATTCCCATGACACAGTGTTCAGATATATAGGGGTTATATAGATGTCTGAATCTATATATCACGTTAGTCCTGCATGATCAGATAATGCATGGATTTTATCACCCATTGGATTTTGAGGAAGATATCCTAAAAAGAAGTTAGCCAAAAATATGGAAGGTTATAATCCATGAGTAGCAAAGTGAAATTAGATTAATCAGAAATGCGAGCTTTCAATTGAGAGAAAATCTAGGGAAATTAAAGAGGAAGGGTAGTTAAAAATAGCTTTTGTTTAAATGTGGAAGATAAACTCAGGTTCCCAACTAAATATGCGTTTGGGAGAAAACTATAAAGAAGAAGAAAGTTACAGTAATTTGGTGACAGAACATTATTAGCACATGTTCCTTGTTGGGAGGAGAGACATTAATATTGATGTGTTGCTCCAATTTGTTTGCAGTCCCTCCAAAGTGTATGAGATAGCCACTAGATAGGGCCACTGCAGATGGTTGAGCAAGGTATGCATTGCACAGGGAAGCACGTCTAAGAGAGTGGCATGGATGTCATGGATTTGCATATTTATTATAACAATATTGCAAATTGAAGTAAAGTGTCACAAAGAAGAGGCACTTTTTCCCTAATTTGCTCAAAGGTGTCATATGTGCTAGCGACAGTCCTCCTATACATTATTTAAGAAGTGTTAATTCTGTAGAACCATTTCAACTCTATCCAAGCAGTTCTTGGGCCACAAGTACAGATGCATCGATCATTCTTCATTTCCTTTTCCTATCAGGCTCATAAATGAAGTCTAAAATGCTCGTTTGGACTCTTTTAACATTCTAAAAGATGGCATCCACAAGTTTGGGAATAAACCCAAAACAATCCTATCAGGCTCATAAATGAAGTCTAAAATGCTCGTTTGGACTCTTTTAACATTCTAAAAGATGGCATCCACAAGTTTGGGAATAAACCCAAAACAATCTGTTTTACCAATACAAGATGGGGATTGAGTCATTACAAATACAAAAAGAGTAATTGGATTTGGCAAAGGAAATGATTTTTTTTTTTCTGGGTTGTTTACTGGCACGTAGTAGCCACTCAAGGAAATATTTCTGGAATCAATTAGTGTCTGTAGAAGCCATCGTTTCTAGAATCATCCAAGGGCTCCTTTACTTTCATGATCAATCTAGAAGCTAAGTACTGGCAACTCATGTAGGATTTATTATAATATTCATGACTATAAAGATGATGAAACTGATAATACATTGTAGTGCTTTATATAGATTCCACCAAGTGATCTTTACTACACTCCCATGGTTTTCTAAAACACGTCTGTTCTGTTACATCTAGTCAGCTCTTCTCCTTTCTTTTCAGTTAGCCCGATGTCCAGTGTCTGCCTGGATCCTCAGGCACACTTGACATTTTCATCAAGAGAAGGAAAATCATTTCAAGTCCAAAGGATAAGCACCATCATGCTAAAAGGTCATAAAACACTAGGAGTTGCTCTTTAGCCATAGATTTTGAAGATAAGTCCAAAGAAAACACGGGACATGGTTTGGAACAAGCTTGCGTATACTTCATCATCGGGGCTGTGGTACACAGTATGAGAAGGCTTCAGGGGGAATTCAAACACCAGTGGAAAGGAGGGTTTTGCTTGCATTGGCTATAACAAATATGTTTTTACAATAAACAAATGGGTGGCCATAAGACATGCATGTCTGATGTTGAAGGAAAGCCTGTTTGCACCAAATAAATTACAGAAACAGTTCAAGAGCAGTTCATCCTAGTGAAAATATTATCCCTGAACTACTGGCAGGGTTAGTGTCAGGTTAGGTTATCTTTTGTAAGAGTGCCAATTCCACTCGCTAAAACTGCCTAAGGGCGGTCTGTTGTAACTTGTATACACTTCAGTGTTTTTCAGAAACCTTCCACACTTTTTTTATTTTAGTTACACACAAACTCCACTTACTTTTCTCCTCTAGGGACAGATTTCTGTCCCTGATTATCCTTGAGCTTGGAAATCATCCCTCTGCCCTCATGTCCTCCTGCCCCTACCCTATCTTAGGTGACTACATTTCAAATGAATGCCTGGGATAAAGGCCTGGCTGATGGTTGCCAATCCTGAACAAATCACAGAAACACAACTGATCCAAAGAGCATCATTTATTCAAAGCCCAGTCCCTTAGGTCACTGAAGGTATGTGGCTTTTAAAATAGAGCTAGGAAAAACAATGAAGTAAGAATCTTTGGGGGGCATTAATTTCATAACAATTTTTGAAAATTTTCAGACATTTGTAAACTCTGGCTTTTTGGAACGCTACAGGAATTATATGTTGTTACATTAAAATGGAATAACTCAGCATGGCTTCTGATCCCCTTGTTGTCCAAGCCTCTGCACACAAATGAACCCAGAATTAATGGAGTGGCTTACAAGATAGATGGACACTTCCCAGGGGCTGACAATACAGCCCTCAGAATCGGCAATTAGCACTTCCATTGCCGTGATTCGCAAAGGCTTGCGAAGTCAACAAAAACTTCAAGTCTATAGTCTATCACAAAGGATTTACTGAGCACTCACAAATAGGAATAGGTATCTGAGAGAAGTTATCTGTGAACTGTCCGTTACCTTTCTGTCTCTTTCGATAAGTAATTTAGAAATAAATGTCTGTCATATACTTGGTATTATTGATGTTTATCAATCTTTCGTAGACAAAACATCCCTTTTTAATTTTTAAAAATAGGAACAGATGTTCCTCCTTTCTCTGCTTGCAGGACATTGGTGTTACAGTGGAAAAAGTCTAGAGCTTCGAGGCAAAAGAGCAGGATTTGAGTTTCAACTCAACCACTTAATACCTGGGAAAATTAGTGAAACTCCTTCCACAAAGCAAGAAAGATAGAAATGGTCTCTTCGAGCCTTATATAGATACAATTTTTCATGCAGAATTGCTTTTTACAATCATGGCACCTAGGTGAACACCTGTCAGTGGGGCATGATGAGAACCAGTGGAGCAAGATAAAAATTACAGTAGCATGGGTTTCCACAATCAGTGGTTTAGATGTAGTAGATGGGGGTTGGGCCAGGGCATCTCTTTTTAAAAGTACCACAAGTAGACCAAGGTTTGAGAACTATTGCTTAATATGTAAGAATCTCCTCTTTCTCCTTCAGGGTGCTTCTATGAATATAATTCACACATCTTCTAGATGTATTTGGCTTACAAACAGAAACTTGATTTCCATGAAAATCTGTGATAATCCATCTACTACAATATCTGGTAAACTGTAACAATAGGTTCTCAACCTCTAAATACGAAAATCCATGAAAATGTAATCTACCTGGGGGGAAGAATTTGAATTAAGGTACAGTAAGGAAAGTTGATATTAATTCATCAAACTATCTGCCATGTCATTATTAATGTCAGGGGGAATATGCTAATTAAACTGACCAATAATTCCATAGAATCTGCAATTCCAAAAATGATGCTTTAGTCAAATAGTGTGAAGAACAAGAAGAAATGGTAGTTTATAATTTCCTTCGTCTTTACCACAGATGGGCTGAATTGTTAATAGCATCCCAAATCTCTCTTACTGCTTATCATGAGGCCTATAGTTACTGAGATTGACTTGATATGTTCTTTAAAGATTTTGAACTGAATCTTTCTGAAGTACCAAAAAAAAAAAAAAAAAAAAGATCAGTTACCATTTCATTATTTTTCATTCTCATTCACCTCTGAACTTCCTGGTTTTGTCCGGGCCAAAGTAAAAATTGCCAAAACACCACGGGAAAGGCTGCTCTCACAGTATTTCTGGCTCACCAAAAATTTCTTGAGAAAGCCAGTTTCCAAGAGACTTCAGTTCCAATTTTACAGACCCAAGAAAACTCAGGATAGTTCAGATAAAGTTCAGATAAGCATTCAAACTTTCAATTCCTTGTGCCAGATGAACCACTAAGTCATTTGACATGTTCACATCACTGTTGTAGGGAAAGAAAAAAAAATGACTAGAATTCTGATCCAATATGGAGAATTTTAAAGGAGGACAATATACCAAGAAGCCACTAGAGATTAATGGATACTTTGGTTTAAAAAAAAAATAAAAATTCAAAATAAAAATAATAACCCTGTGGCTTATTTTAGGTATAAACGGGATTTAAATTAAGTAACCTAGCAACAAACACTGAACAATAGCTTGTCTGAGAAAAGCTACTGTGGCAACCAACACAAAACACAACTTGCAGAGATAATACTTTGCCCACCTGTTTATTTGTCTTCGCTCTCTTCCCCTTCCTTCCTTCAAAATGGAAATGATAGTACTAGCACCACTATATGTTCTGGGTGGTATAATGAACTACTAATCCCAAGACCTGAAAATTCTCTCAGTATCAATTTCTCCTTTGAGCATAGGGTGGGGCGGGGAGGAAAAAGATTATTTCAACTCTCAAATAATCATATAAAAGCTTACCTTTGGGGTTAGAAATTATCCTCGGAGGCAAGAAATAAAGTCTGAATTTTCAAAGGGTGAGTGATGTGACAACAAATTTACTCACCAGGAATCAAGCTCCTCTTATAAACCGTCGACAAAGAGAAACATTACATGCACATCAGAGTCTCATTCTATATAACACAACCCACCATGGTGTGAAGTTTGGTGTAGCAAGGTTTTATTCTTGGATCCCATCCAAGGAGATTCAGTTACTGTAAGTGCCAAAGGAAATTGCTCTCACATGGTTCCACCTATAATACTTTCTGTGGCATGAGGCCTGAAGAGAGTGATACAGCAAAACCCTATCACTCTCAGATATGGTAACTGAGAAATCTAGGCCATAAGAAACTGGCAATAACTCCCATTAAAAAGAAGTTTAGAACGCTTATCATTCCACTAAAATTTTTACCAGTCTTCTCCCCTCCCAGGAGATATATGAGCATTAGAAGCAAATCAAATCAGCATTTTCCTTACCCAGCATAAATCGTCACTGTTCTTAGCTAATGGGAGACTACCTACTTGCAATGATGATTTGGGTTTTTTTGCATTTTTCAGTTACTGAGTTTATAACTACACAAACATTTTTAAATGAATATTTCTATTTTGAATTATTTAAGTAAGGAAACATTGATTAATGCTTATTTTAAAATGCCTGTTACATCTGTTTTCTTCTTATTCTGCTATCCTGCCACCCAACTTGGAAAACGAGTTACTCATTATTTATCTCTATTTACTACACACAGTAAATAATTATTGATTCATCTTACAGAGGATAGACCTGGCTTCCAAGTACAAGAATATATGCCTCTAAATATTGTTAGTTCAATTTTCAGGAAGAAAAATATGCCCCTTAATATTGTTAATTCTTAAATGCTTAGGTCATGTATTACCCATAATGAACATTAAAGTGCAAATTATTAGTAATGTATGGTATTTTTTAAAAGATTTTTTAAAATTTATTTGTGAGAGAGAGATAGAGAGAGAGACTACAAGCAAGGGGAGCAGCAGGCAGAGGGGGAAGCAGACTCCCCGCTGATCAAGGGGTCAGATGTGGGACTCGATTCCAGGACCCTGGGACCATGACCTGAGCCAAAAGCAGATGCTTAACCAACTGAGTCACCCATGCATCCCAGTAATTTATGGTATTAATGAAAATTTGTTATTAAGCTCTAACTTAATACTCATATTTTGAAAGGAATAAATTACTTCATAATATGGGAAAGTATACCATCATTAATACGTTAGAAAAATATCAATTAGTATAACTGTTAATATTCAGTAGGATGAAAATCACTTGAACAATTCAGCACGTTCATCTAACTAATAATAAATTTGACTTCTTTCTCTTCCCTCAATCATGCATTTGAGTAGGAACATAACTGTAATAAATGATGAAGTAAGAAACCAAACATCTTGGAAAAATATATAGATCTGGACTATAAAATTTCAAATCATTAGTTATCTTTAATAGAGCATCTACTATTTATTAAATGCTATCAAGTGTCAGGCACTCTCTTAGGCATTGTACATATGTTGTATCATTTAATTTGCTTTAATCTAAACATTACAAGAGCAACTTCAAAATAGGCATTATTATTACTCCTATTTACAGATGGGAAAACTGAGGCTGAGAAGAATGCTAACTTGTCTGTGTCCATACATCTGGCAGAGGATAGAATTGATTTTTAAATCTAGGTCTGTTTAAAAAGAAACAGACTTATAGACACTAGAAACAAACTGTTGGTTACCAGACTGGGGAGGAGTTGGGAGCATGTGAAATAGATGAAGAAGATTAGGAGGTACAAACTTTATCTATATAATAAATCACGGAGGTGCAATGTACAGCACAGTGAATATAGCCAATAATATCATAATAATTTGGCATGGAAACAGATGAGAACTAGACTTATCATAGGGATCATTTCATAATGTATAAAAATACTAAATAGCTATAATGTATACCTAAAACTAACAGACTATCATATGTCAATTATACTTCAATTTTAAAAAGTTAGATCTCTTTGACTTAAAAGTCTATTCACTCTGAAATGCATATAAGCTTTATCATCCCATAAATATTACAGTGGCAAATATTAAGATGGTATAAACTAACAATGGAAGTTATCTAAGCTACAAATTATTATATAATTCAACACTAACCAGCTGCTCTTTGTGTTCATTTGCGTCAATGAACTCACTGCACATATAGTTTCGATTGCCTCCTATATGTCAATGCTTCCAGATCTACATTCTTAGAGCTAGCCATTTACTCTGCTATCAGATTAGATTTTCGGTTGCTTGCAAGACACCACCAAATTTTCGAAATACAACACGTTGAAAATTGAAATAATTTCACTCATTGTGCAAGTGACACCTACTGCTATTCAAATATTGCCTTTACTGTATGTGAAAGATTGTTTTCTTCTCTATTTTTAATTTTCTTCCTGCTATGAGAAAGGAAGAAGGAAAAAGGCAAATAATGCAATGATTGTAGTGCTGGGGTACTCAGTCAAGCAGATAACCTGAGCTATGAAGATCAAAAAACAAACTGGAGACAGAAAATAAAAAGATAATTAAGTGGAAAATTCACTAGGGTGCAGACCTTGGAGCTATGTAGAGTTGATGGTCTTTGTGAATTGAGGTTAGGGGGCCAGTGATGTAAAAGAGCAGGATACCCTAAAATGGTGTCAGGCTTTACCATCCACTACTTGGATGGTGGAGAGACCCTCTTCGAGGCTAGATTGGCTTGACTCAAGAAGAAAACCAGCCTGGATATAAAGTTTGTGAATAGTCCTCAGACAACCTGAATAGCACAGGGAGACAGACAGTGGTAAGAATCCTTTAGATGCAATAACATGCTCCAGAACTAAGAGTCCACTTTGGACAAGTGACTCAGTCTCTTTGTGCCTCAGTTTTCTCATCTATAAAGCTGTAGAGTACCTGTCTTTCTTCATAGGATCACTGAGTAGCTGAAGCAGGACAACGATTGTGAAGAAGACACTAAAAAGAGTAAGAACTTTCTCCACATAGCTACTGTGGTTCCAGAATGTACTCTTTTAGATCTTCACCTACAGATAAGGGCACTAAATAGAATTGTTCTTTATTTAATAAGCAAATCACTGTACAGGCTTTTGGATTCTTTTACAAATACTTTCTAAAATTTTTATGTCAAATGTCTTATTTCTACAAATAAATTATAAATGTTTCTAAAGCAAAAGGAAGGAGGAGGAGGAAAAGAAGAAGGAGGAAGAGGAGGAGGAAGAAGAGAGGGAGGAGGAGGAAAATAGAAGAAAAAGGTCAAGAAAAGGAAAAAGAATCATCCTTTGCAGGAGATGGGGAAGCAAAAGGGGTTGGCAGGGGATAGCAAAGTTAAGATCCCCAATATGGAATAAGAGTGGATGAAATCCCAGGAGAGAAGTCTTTAGGGAATGATCCAGAAATTCCTTCTGCATCCAGTGAGCCAGAAGTTCTCACAGACCTCTGAGGACATAGAAGGCAAAAGTGCGGGGAATCCTAGGCACAGAGGCAACCAGCTGGGAGTTCAAATACAAGGAAGAGGAAGACTACAGGCTGCTATTGGCAGGAGGGGGGAGCTCACCAAATCTATTTTTGTAGGGATCATTGGATGCGCCCTCACCACATGGGTTTGTGTAAGGTTATCTAATGTCCAAACTGCTAGTAAATTCAAGTTGAGAAAAGAGGCTAAAACCTGAGTGCCCCGTTAAATGCTCCAGCCAAACTAAAGTGGAACAGACATTAAATAGGTTTTGGTAAGAAATCTGTACTGGAAAACTCACATTCTGATGAATTTTAAATTTGCCAATAATTTCTTTAAATCATTAGTTATCTTTTAACATAGCAGCTACTATTTAGATGGGGTAGGCAAAAGGTTACCGCACATGTACTTTTAAAACAACTTTGATGTCGTCTCTAATGAACTGAGAAGAAAAGGAATTTGTTCACATCTCTACTGAGATAGTAGAAAACAGCTGAAGCCCCTACAAGTTGGAAAATGGGATGGTGGTGATAGCTGTCTTTAAGTGACACTGTCTTTGAATTTCCAATGTTAACTTTAGAAGGAAAACCGCAGGTGACAGGGGCAGCTGATCAAGCAGCTTCTAGTGTTGCTCCCTGACTTTCACTCTTTCACTCATAGTACTATTGTGTTTCCGAAATATCAGATGGACTCTTGTCAGGGCCAACAGTGCCCAGGAAAGCTGAACACTTTCTTCCATTAAAGCATGGAGATCATGTCAAAAGGTGTGGTCATTGAGTCCAAGAGCTGCTATGACACAAGCCTAACTGAAAAGTTGAGGGCAGAGGTTCTGAGTCTTGTTTTAATAAGTTGCTGTTCCTTTTGTCTTTCATCATCCTTTTCTATAGAGCCAAAAGGAAATACTAGAATTGCAGCAAAAAGAGATTTGGTGAAACCTCAGATTCCTTATAGATAAAGAAAGCTATGACGTACTACTCCTTTCTTGTTTGCCACACATGAAAAATTGCATTGCTAAACTAAGTAGGGTATTTACCACTACACATAAATCCCAATATAGGCACCTGCTCTATTTCACTTCATCAATACTGTGTTTCACAAGTCTACTGACACCATTTTTTCCAACAGCATTTGCTCACTTCATGTCCTTGTGTCACATTTTGGTAATTCTTGCAATATTTCAGTTTTTTTCATTACTATATTCCTTACAGTGATCTGTGATGAGTGATCCTTGATGTTACTATTATAATTGTTTTGGAGCATCACAGACTGTGCCCACATAAGACAGCAAACTTAATAAGTGGTGTGTGTGTTCTGACTGCTCCACCCAGCAGCTGTTTTTCTATCCCTCTCCCTCTCCTGGGGCCTCCCTATTCCTGAGACACGATATTGAAATTAGCCACCTAACAACCTTACAATGGCCTGTTAAGTATTCGAGTGAAAAGGAGTCACACATCTCACACTCTAAATTGAAAGCTAGAAATGATTAAGCTTAGTCAGGAAGGCATGTTGAAAGCTGAGATAAGCCAAAAGCTAGGCCTCTTGCACCAAACAGTTAGCCAAGTTGCGAATGCACAGGAAAAGTTCTTGAAGGAAACTAAAAGTGCTACTCCAGTGAGCACATGAATGATAAAGCATAACAGCCTTATTGCTGATATGGAGAAAGTTTTAGTGGTCTCGATAGAAGACCAAACCAGCCACAACTTTCCCTTAAACCAAAGCCTAATTCAGAGCCAGACCCCAACTCTCTTCAATTCTATGAAGGCTGAGAGAGGTGGGGAAGCTGCAGAAGAAAATTGTGAAGCTAGCAGAGGTGGGTTCATGAGATTTGAAGAAAGGAGCCATCTCCATAACATAAAAGTGCAAGGTGAAGCAGCAGGTGTTGAGGGAGAAGCTGCAGCAAGTTATCTAGAAGGTCTAGTAAGATCATTAATGAAGGTGATTACACTAAACAACAGATTTTCAGTGTAGACAAAATAGCCTTCTGTTGGAAGAAGATGCCATCTAGGATTCTCACAGCTAGAGAAGTCCATGCCTGGCTTCAAAGCTTCAAAGGATAGACTGACTCTCTTGTTAGTGGTTACTGCATTTGGTGACCTGAAGTTGAAGACAATGTTCGTTTACCATTCTGAAAATCCTAGGGCCCTTAAGAATTATGCTAAATCTACTTTGCCTGTGCTCTATCAGTGAAACAACAAAGCCTAGATGACAGCACAACTGTTTACAACATAGTTTACTGAATATTTTAAGCCCACTGTTGAGACATACTGCTCAGGAAGAAAAAAAGTATCCTTCAAAGTGTTACTGCTCATTGACAATGTAGCTAATTACCCAAGAACTCTGATGGAGATGCACATGTGCAATGCACAAATGTACAATGTGCCCACTAACACAACATCCATCCTGCAGCCATGGATCAAGGAATTATTTTGACTTTCAACTCTTATTATTTAAAAAGTACATTTTGTAAGGCTATAGCTGCCATAAATAGCAATTCTTCTGATGGATTTGGGCAAAGTCAACTGAAAGCCTTCTGCAAAGGATTCACCATTGTAGACGCCATTAAGAACATTTGTGATTCATGAGAAGTCAAAATATCAACACGAACAGGAGTTTCGGAAAAGTTGATTCCAAACCTCATGGATTCCAACCCCTTTGCGGGGCTCAAGACTTCAGTGGAAGAAGTAACTGCAGGGTGTGGTGGGAAGAGCAAGAGAACTAGAAGTGGTGCCTGAAGTTGTGACAGAATTGCTGCGATCTCATGAAAAACCTTTAAAGGATGAGGAGTTGCTTCTTATTCGTGAGCAAAGAAAGTGGTTTCCTGAGGTAGAATCTACTCCTGGTGAATATGCTGTGAAGACCGTTGAAATGACAAGAAGGATTTAGAATATTAATCAACTTAATTTATAAAGAAGCTGCAGGGTTTGAGAGGATTGACTCCAATTCTGAAAGAAGTTCTGCTGTGGGTAAAATGCTATCACATGCTATCACGTGCTACAAACGTTTATGAAAGGAAAAGTCAATCGATGAGGCAAACTTCATTGTCTTATTTTAAGAAATTGTCACAGATACCCCGATCTTCAACAATCACCATCCTGATCGGTCAGCCGCGATGAACATCAAGGCAAGATCCTCCACCCACAGAACGATTACAACTCTCTGAATGCTCAAATGATGGTTTGCATTTTTAAGGAATAAAGCATTTTAACCAAGGTATGTACCTTGTTTTCTTAGACATAGCGTTATGGCACACTTAGTAGACTACGGTGGAGTGTGAGCATAGCTTTTATATGCACTGAAAAACTGAAACATTCATTTGACTTGTTTTATTGTAATATTTTATTGCAGTAGCCTGGAACCAAGGCTGCAATATCTCCGAGGTATGGCTGTACGTTTAAGTGATGTCTGAGGACATTCTGCAAATCACAACTGTTATCCTTCTGCTCTCACACTGAAGGGGGAATGTGTGATATAATGGGCCCAGATTAATTCAGATGGTAACTCTCAAAACCAATCCATAAGGATATGGATTTTGTTTCTCTAAACCAGATCAAGAAGTTTCTACATCAGTGTTACCACCTCTGGAGTGGGAAAAGGTAGATGAAAGAAAGAGTAACACAAGTTCTGATAATGCAAGGGCAGATAGGCTAAATGAATTAAAACAGGTACTTAACAAAATCTAAAAATAAAAACTATGCTTTTTATTTTAAATGCCATTGACAGTTGGCATTCCTATACAGGAAGGACTGCAGCTTGCATTTCATATTCATTTGGGACTATGATGCATTTGATTGAGCACCTGAAATGTGCAATGGACACTGCTCATTAATACTGAGTGTGGCACCAGCAACGTTTTGTGTGTGCTTGTTTTCCTAAACTCCTGGAGGACAAAGCCTGCTTTACCTTTCTTCCACATCTCTCTGCTCAGGAGATGCTTCTCTGAACTTGCTGCAGACATTCTTACTCTTATAGTTCTGGGTATATTCATTGTACATTCCTGGGAACATTCCTGTTCAAATGTGTAGCACAACACCAGACACAGAGTTTGTATCTGAAATGTGGTGGTTGACTCATGAACCAACACCAGGCACTCATGTTTGTATCTGAAATGTGGTGGTTGACTCATGAGCCAGTGGTGCCCTGGAGCCTGCTCATATGAGCTATGATCCCAGGTTGTGCACTCTTCCCAACTCTATGTCCAGTGACCTTGCCTTGGTAGTTTGAGATAGGCCATGGTGGGAGCATTTACATGATGGAAACTGTCCAGTTGATTTTAAGCATTCTGAATATAAGCACTTTGTCTTCTACTTCCTTTTTATTCCATCTAGTTAATAAGCTGTTTTATATTTAGCAGCTAGTCTTTCATGTGAGAATTGTACTTTGAGTAACTATATTTATCTTTCTTAAAAACCATTTTTAATTTACTAAAGAAAGTAATTATTCTTTACATGCCTTTTTATATTATGTTGGACATTATTTTTGGAAGAGAATTATTCCTTTACTTGGTTTATGTAAAAAGTAGTTATCAAAAGAAAAAAACTGTACTGTAATTTTGCCAAAAGTATTATTAAACAATTAGTAAAGACTCTAAAATTTCCTTTTTTTTAATGACCAGGAAATTAAATTGTTGGTTTGTAAAATTAGAAAATAGGTTTGTGTACTAGAAAGTTAATTCCATTGCATTAAAATTACCCGTTTGGGGCACTCTATTACTATCTGACAAAATAATTGCTATTTAAACCAAATGCATAATACTCTTTGTCTAAAATGGGCTTTGTGATTTTCAAATATGAACTTTCATTTTCCAGAACATGCATTAAAAAGACTACAGTCTTTGGAGGTTCAATTGACTGTTTAATGGGAAGAATGATGCCTTCTACTCTTTGGAAAGGCAGTAGAGTGCTAAGCTCAGGAGGGGAGGCTCCAGGACAAACTGCCAGGGTTCTAGTCCCAGATACTCCCTTTATTATCTGTGTGACCTTAGGAAAGTCACTTAACTTCTCAGTGCCTTGATTTCTTGATATGTAAATTGAGATGATAACAGAACCTGCTTTGTTGGTTTATGATTTGGATTAAATTATAAATACTGTGTGTGTAAAACACTTGGAGCGAAGCTCAGTACTCAGTAAGTGATAAATGCTCCTTATCCTCCTCTACCTCCTCCTCTTCTTCCTCCTCCTTCTCCCTCTTCTGATCTCCAAACACAGAATCTCACACATACTGGGTACTTTATAAATATGTCTGAGTTGGTTAATTCAATGATCATTTATGAGCATGGAGCAAAGGAACAAAGACTGAGTGCCTACCATGTACCAGGAATACAATGGTGATGAACTAGGCAGACAAGATCTCTGACCTCATAAGGTTTATATTTTAGCTCTATATTGTTTAGTCCAAAATGTATAGGGAACTGGTCTTAGTGTTTAAGGATTGAAAGAAAGGTCTGCATTGTAAACTCCTTGGCAGCGTGTATTAAGGGTTGTATTAAAGTAAGCATGAATGAAAGGATAAAAAATTTGGCTCTATGTAATAGAGGCCCCAAATAGCTGTTGCATAAAGAAAATAGAAAATTGTTTTTCATGGAATTGTCCAAAGCCAGGCAGTCCAAGTCTCCACAAGTCCCCACAAGGACTTGGGTTCTCTGCCTTACAGACCCACCATTGCTAGGGTGTTCTCTGCCTGCAAGGTCCTGGGTAGCTCCTCATCACATCCTCATTCCAAGCAATGGGTGGGAGGAAAGAGGAAGAACACATCTCCTCCATTAAGGGAGACATGGGTATGAAATTTTGTTCTTTGCTTCTGTGCATAACCCATTAGGTGGAACTTCACATAGCCACCCCATCTACAAGGGGGCAAAGGACAGATCTTGAGGGACAGTTGATAGTCTTGGCCACATTCCATCCCTTTGAACATGTTTGTATTATTCATTCTCCACAGAGAATACCCTCATCCCTTCCCAAGGAATACAGTCCCAAAGCACCATCAACTTCCTGCATCTAGGTCAAGGTTGAGGATTCTCTGGATGAGATCAGCCATCTACATCAAGGATCCTGATGTGGCTCTTTATAAAATGGTGGTCTATAATTAACAGACCAGTCATCTGTCCCTGAATACCCAATATAAAAATGAAGGAGTAGGGACAGGATGACAGAAATAAAACTCCCACTGGAAAAAGGCAAATGAGAAGCACACAGCTGTCATCAATCTATGAGACTGATCAAGTCTTGTTGGAAAGGAACTGTGCAAACTCCTGTCCTGCTAGTGGTGTGAGTCCTTCAGTCAACCCATCTGGCAGCTATGGCTTGAGCTCTCTGGGAGGATTTCTATTGTCCATTGTCTCCCATGGCTGCCTCTGAAGCAGACACTAAAGAGTATACTTCCTTAGGGCCACCACAACTTCCACACTCTGCTTCTTGTCGATGTCGATTTATAGATCCAGAAATCGGGTTGATTTGTCACAGGTTTTGGCAGGCTGGTTTTCTGGCTTCTCTGACAATACAATTCCTTTATAATTATAAGAATGCCTTCCAGACCATTTGTTTCTGCTCAGCTCCATGTGTGAGCAATCACAGCGAAGATTCTGGTCTTGATATAGAATTTAAGACTAAGCGTTCTGGTCTTTATAAGGACCTCAGTGCCTCTTAGATTCCCCAAGGAAAGACTCCTTTGTAATGGAGATTCTCTGCCACTTTTCAGTCCCAGGTTGACAAGGGTATTAAACTGTAGCCCACTCGTCTGTCAAAAGAGGGTGATCTACTTAATCCTAGCCACAGGCTCAGCTCCTGCTTGTAGGCCACGGTATTCCACGCTGTCCTTAGGTCCACAAGCATATGCTGACTCAGCATGAATGGGCCAAGAATGATCACTCTTTCAATCCAACTCTACAGCTAAGTCTGCTTCCTTTCACTAAAGAGTCCACGTAACCATCTGAGGGTGAGAGGTTACACCCAGGACTTTGAAAAGGAGTTCTTCTGTGGTACCTTGCCCAGAAACACATCTCCTCTGGCTCTGCCCAGCATCTAAGCTGTCTGAACTGGGGAAATAACTGACCTGGAATAAGGACTTTGCCACTTAATCTCTTGAGACTTTAAGGAAACAGCTTCACTTCTTTAGAAATAGTTTCTCCATCTTTAAAATAACAAGTTTGACTAGAGCCTCCATGTCCCTACAATTCTTTTATTCTATAGTTTTTATAAATGTCTATGAGTATATACATATACTCATATGTATACATGTATGTTTCTCAGCTGTGATGTCATTCTAGTGTCCTTCTACGATTAGATATTCCTCCCTAAGGTACAATGCCTTAAATGTTAAGCGGCTGCCAAAATACTTCAATCATCCCTACTTATTTCTGTAAGGCATTTTGAATAGGTTATGCAAATTTAGCCAGCCTTTTATGAGTTGTAGTACATTTTAACAGAATTCTTCTGGTTAATTTTACCATAAAATTTCAGGGGAAATTCCATGTAGTAAAAATACCATGGCATTGGTAATCAGACATGGGTTCATTTTCAAATTCTGCCATTTAAGCTGTGCAGTCTTGGGCAAGTTACTAAAAATATATAGTTGCTCACATTAAGAATTCAAACACATTCTGCTGCATACTCTTTTCCTGCTCCCTGATGATCTTTCAAGCAGAGTTCATAACAATTTGATTACTTTTTGCTAAAAGAACAACTTAATTTCATTAATTAAATCTCACTTTTGGATAGGAAAAAGGCTTGTTAAATCTAAGTTAAAATTTCAATTTCCAAGTGGCCTGAGATGTGGCTTGGTGATCTGCATTGGATAAAGTATCATGATCTTTTCTTTCCCTCTTCATCTACTATCCTTCTAGGGTCAGGGAAGAGGAAGACGAGCACAGAGAAATACAAATAGAAGTATATATTTTAACCTAACTTGTCCTGATGTTGTAGTTCCTTCAGAGTGAACACTAGTGCTGACTGGCTGGCTATTACTGGCAGTCAGATGCCGGCTCTTTCGTGCAGCAGAGACATAGGTTCTTCATGGAACTCCACAGCCACAGTTCACATGATTAGTGAACGTTCCAGCCCACTCCTGTCATCTGCTCTTTGACCTTGGCCATATACCTCCAGTCTCCCAATATTGACAGCCTCCCCCAGGGCCGGGTATCTTGAGATGATCCAAGCCCATCAGCTTTCAAGGCATCCACCTGACCACAGGAAGCTCTCAGGTCCTCACCACATGAAGCTGTATCTTTCCTTACCCTACTAATAGGGCTGCTCCTTAAGAATCCACCAGGGAAACGATCCAGTAATTGCACTACTGGATATTTATCCAAAAAATACAAAAACACTAATTCAAAGGGACACATGCATCCCTATGTTTAAGGCAGTGTTATTTACAATAGCCAAATTATGGAAGCAACTGAAGTGTCCATCAATAGGTGAATGGATAAAGAAGATGATTATACACACACACACACACACACACACACACACACACAGAATATTATTCAGCCATAAAAAGAAATGAAACCTTGCCATTTGCAACAACACAGATGGAGCTAGAGAGTAAAATGCTAAGTGAAGTAAGTCAGTCAGTCACAGAAAGACAAATAATAGATGATTTCACGCATATGTGGAATTTAAGAAACAAAACAAATGAGCAAAGGAAAAAAAAAAGAGACTAACCAAGAAACATACTCTTAACTATAGAGAACCACTGATGGTTACCAGAGAGGAGGCGGGTGAGGGATGGGTGAAGTAGGTGAAGGCAATTAAGGAGTGCACTTATCATGAAGAGCACTGGGTGACGTATGGAATTGTTGAATCTCTATATTGTACACCTGAAACTAACATTAACACTGTATGTTAACTATACTGGAACTAAGAAAAAAAAATCCTCTAGAGAAGAAAAACAAGCATGAATCTCTCTGTTCACCAGGTTGTTAGACTTCCCAGAATCTTGTCTTTACACTTTGCTCCAGGGGCAACGCCAGAGCAACATACAGATGCCCCAGCATAGCACATCTCCGGGTGAGGTAAAGGTTCCAGCCTCCTTTCAGGGAGCTCACAATGTTTAAAGCAAATTACTTGTTTTAGGGAAATATCACAGCTCTACCCACTAGACTGAAAACATACTAATCCTTAAAAAAAGAAGAAGAAGAATTAGAAGAAAAAGAAGAAAGAACAGAAAAGAAAAAAGAAAGCATACTAATCCTGTGAATTCTCCACCTCAAAACATTCTTGAATTTCTAATCTTTTTTCTGCACAATGGTGATAGGCGGTGAGAGAATCGGGACCACTCGACTATATTTCAGTAAGCCCTGCAGAAATGTATCTAGGAGTTCCTCTTTAAAATATGGGGGTAATTATCAGCTAGTGTTCCCAACTTTAGCTGAAACCTGAGATAATAAAGTCTCATTCACATTCCCGTTGCTAAAGGAATGATGATGATGATGATGGTGATAATCATATTAGCTGCCATTTAGAACTATGCACCAGGCATTATTCTAAGCACTTTAAGTTTACTAAATACTTAACTCTCTAATAACCGCGGAACGTTCTGTCTCCATTTACGATGCAGAAACTGAGGCACAGAAAACTTGAAGAACTTGCCTGAGTTTGCACCACTAGTAAGCAGCAGATCTGGGATTCAAAGGCAGGCAGTCTAGCTGTAAAGTCTGCACCCTTAACCACAACATTTTCCTGTTTCTTCCCGTTAAGAGATTTGGACCTTATCCTGAGGGTGGTGGGAAAGAACTAGTTTTTTTTCCCCTTTCATCTATAAAATAAAGATAAGGAAATCCACCCTCTACAGTGATTTGGAGATAAGATAATATAGATGGACTCTGGAACCATCCCTGAGGGGTAGTAGGAACCTGATAATAAATGATAAGTATCCTTAGTTTCCCTTTCTATATGAGGTCAGGACAGAACAATCCAAGAAAATCCAGAACCATCATTCCCATAGAAGTAAGGGAGCATTACTCCCCGCCCCCAAATCCCCAAATCAGCTGGCAGAGATACTGAGCTCCACACATGATTCCCCTCTATAACCACCAAAGGAGAAAAAGTACAAAACCAAAATACATCCAGCCATGACCATATGCAATAGTTACTTTCCTGTTTGGTTTACTCCTTTGAAGACTGAGCCAAAGAATCAGAGACAAGTTTGAGAAACTGAGACTGCGTCTAAGCTCTCTGATCCTCTTGATGAAGTGCCCAGCCGAATCTGGAAGGGGCAGTGACTGGAGAAAGACCCCAAGTTTTATCTTCTCTGGCAGGCAAAGTGTCAAAATCAGTCCCGGACAAAGCACTACGTGAAAACAGCAGCATGACGTAAATCCCCTCCAGGGATTGAGTTGACCATGAACGTTAGAGAATTGCAGTTTGAGGTCAGTGATACCTGTACAAACCAATGGATTTGGGTTTTTATAAAGCCGGGGTATTAAGGAGAGACTTGATTACCCGCGGCTTAGTCTGAATTAAAAGGCAAGGCAATTACACAAAAGCTCTCATTTAACTTTTAAGTGGGATTAGGCCCACACTCCCTTTATGACATTAGGTCGCTAAAAACAAGTGGCAGTTTCTCACATGCCCTAGGAAAGAATTGGGGCTTCTATAATTTTTCCAAAGTTTGAGGTGTTGTGCCCAAGACAAGCAGATAGAAAGTGCCTAGAACCAAATGTACCCTGTCTTATGGCTCAAACCAAGTGACAAGAGAACAGTAGTTTCATTTTTGTTTTTCCATTCACACAGAAAGGCAACGTGGTGTCAGGGGAAACATCAGGTTTTAGTCCTGTCTCTTCTACTGGCGCCCCATGTCTCTGAAAAAAAAGAAAATCATGAACTCCTTTTTGCCTCCCTTTCCGCATCTGTCCATGGGAAGACAGAGTTCCTCAGTCTTCTTAGAAATGTGATTATTATGACTCTAATACAGGAGGGATACATGACAAAGGAACGTTGTAAAGGGTAGGGCTAAGGAGATGGAAAGACAACTGGAAAAGTAAGCATCTTCGAACTTCTGATAAAGGCTTCCTTCCCCTCTGTAACTTGATAGACCTCAGGAAGCCCTCTGGCTCCCACGGGGAGTGGATTGAGGGTGTGTGCAGGGGAAGTTACACAGGCAACTTAAATGTTTTCCCAGAACTCATGGAGCGTCCATGCAGCCCTGCTTGGGGGATGCTGCGGTCTCTCTCACGAATACATATAACTTTCTTAGTGTATACACAAATATTAAATTCTCGATTTCTCTAGCATCCAGAAAAATGCAAGAACTGAAGACTGATTCAAAATCAAACCCAGATTAAACTAATATTTGGGAATCAAGTAGCTCTACCTGGGCTGATACTGATTTTGGTGGGCACTTAAACAGCTTTTGGGTTGCCAGAGACATCTTACCAGGAGTGTATTAAAAAATAAAATAATGCACTGGCTTTGCAGTACGAAAGCAGAGTCCATAAACCACAATATCTCTCTGTGAGGAAATAGACTTCCTGTCTGCTATTTTTTTATGTGCCCAATTAAGTGCAGATTTTTGGCTGCGTGAGCAACATAACTGCAGCATTTTTTCCAGAAAAACCAAGAAATGAACTAAAAAACTAAACAAGAAAAAGTCTTTTAAGAAGATGGTCTGATAAGTGCTGGGAGATAATATTTTTTTCTCATTTCATACCTGATATCTTCTAACCTGGATATGACCAACCTCGGGCAGAGCGACTTCAGATCACATTTCTAATGTGCTGGCAGCTCCCCATCCCAGAGGGATTTTCACTGAGTCAGGTGAGTACATTTCAAGGCCTTATATGGAATAAAATAGCAGGGTATTGAGTCAGGATGAGTGGTTCAACGAGTTGGGTGCCTGAGAATTAAAAATCAAAGTTAACCAAGATTCTTTGATGAAAACTAGGGGCTAGATGACTTGGTTCAAAAGAAATAAAAACCTGCCTGAAACCTAATTACCAAAATAAAATTGAACTCGAATATGGGAGGTCTAAAAAGGTTCACAGATGTTAATTTTAGTGCTGAGTTACACACACCTGGGCACGTCGTGGCTTGGGCCAAAGGCGAGAATGCTAGAATCCTGTGAGAAAGGCTGTGTAAATCAGCACCAGTGAAGGACCCAAGCTTCACTGATATTCTCTCTGCCACCTCAGAGGGACCCAAAAAAGCTTTAAGTAAGCTTACGTACGTATAGTCCTCAAATCTGGACAGAAGTTCGAGTGATTTCAACGAGGTCAAGCTTTCTTCTATAAGGAGTCACCAAGGAAAGGACCTCCGTGCTAGGGTTGAAATCAGTGCCAGTTTTGAAGACATAAACAATTTGGCAGCACCTAGTGTGAAGCGTTTCTTTGTTTGCTTTGTAGAAGTAAAGGGCAACAGCAATGTTTTTAGGGAGAAGCCCAAACCAGCCGGAAATATCTTTGCTCTTGGTTGAGGGCTTCCGTATCCTCCCCAGAGCACCTTCTCCAGGTAAATGGATTTGATATCTTCTGAGCTATTGGCTTCTCTGCTCTGGGTTACCACATTTCCGAATTTGCCTTAGTATCAAGATACAGGATATGATAAAGGTTTAATTTGCTCAGTCTCTCTGCTCTGGGTGAAAAGTAGGTAAGAGTTTCATCTATGCCTCTCTGGATCTACTCTGCAGCCCAGTTTTAACTCAACCAAATACCCCTAATTTTACTGTTAGCTTGGGCAAACTGCTTAATCTTCCACTTTCATTTTCTTCATCCATTAAGTGCGTTTGGAAATGTAGCTGTACCTACTTTACAGTGATGTGATGATGGCGAAGCAGATAATACAGCCAAAAATGATTTAAGAGCCTCCAGAAAAAAATATTATGAGCCTTTACATGTGTAACATTCAGCTTCACAGTAAATCCAAACCACAATTGTTGTTTTAAAAATAAAGATTATAAATAGGGAAGCAAAATAAAAACATGTGCTCCAGCATAGACTGGTATGTGAATTCAATGCATTTGTAGGTTCATTTGTTGACTTACAAGAAGGGGGAGAAACGAAGCCTAGTATACGAGCTGCGGTGTCAATAGATAGGCTTGTAATTAGTGGGTCGTGGCAGTTCTGATAATGTTACTGCATGTTTATACATCAATGTACTTTGCTCTACTTCTGGTCAAGTAAAGGTTCAGGATAAGCCCTGGTTTGAGTCCTGATTTGAAATGTAAATGTTCCCGAACGTGAAATCGGCTTATTAAACTTCGAATCACACCCTCTCAGGAGCCTGCATGCTTTGTGAACCACTACATAGCTGTTCAAAAAGTGCCCTCCTAATGAGGCCAATTCTGACTAATGCATATTCCAAGAATAATACTTGACCAAAATTGAATGCAATTCTCTTGTACTTATTATAATTTTCTATGACAGAGAGCAGAGGCTAAATTCGGTGAAAGTATTGTTTTTCTTCTAAACTTGGGTCTGCCAAAATTTGTTTTTATTTCTATCCCCCCCCAACTCCTACCCCCAGTCATCCCATTTGGAATGATGTAGTGATCCTAGCCAACTGGGAAACTTGCTGGCATCTGTGGAGTGCCCGTTTTCACCACTTTCCTTCACCCCTTCAGTGGATTTTTCGTATGGAATGGAAATATTCCCAAATGGAAGAATCATTAACAGCAGCAATGTCAAGAGCAGCCTTGAAATGAGGCATCTGATATCCCATATGTATAGTGTACTTATCACGCAGACAATGTAAAAGCCATTTGAGGTCTGTAACTTCCTTTTCTACACTGAAGGAAATGTGGCAGTGAATCAAATTGATACAGGAATTTTAAATATGTGTGGTCACACGAAGTTAGAGAAGATTATAAATTCAGCATTAGAAACCAAAAGAAAAAAAATAAGCCACAGGTAGTATTCTCATATTATATTTGTTTGAGCTGTCAGGACAAAATATTAGAGAGAAATATTTTTATGACATGGAAACCAAGATCTGCTTTCCAAAATTATTTTCCACTAACTTAAAGCTATGTATCATTGTGCAAACCTAAAGACTCTGACCTTACAGAATTAAATATTTATCTTACAAATGGTGAAAGGATACCTATCTCAAATGTGCACAGATGCCTGGTAGTGGGGGGGTCTAGTCCCTGTAATAATGGTCTGGGAAGCAAGACTCACCTTCTAATCTTCAGGATCATGTTGTTTTGCCACAAACTTACGATTAATTCAGGGTGAATGCCAAAATCCCTCATTTCCTTAGGTATAGAGGGAGAAAGGAATCTGTAACAAGGCAGGCTACTCTTGATAACTTTAGTAAGAGTGTTTTATCTTTCCCTTTTTTTATTCTAAGAGGATAGTAAAGACGCCAACTCTCTTTTTTGAATTAAAGGGGGTGTGAGGTTCTAGGGAAGGGTGGTGTTTTCAGTGGGATGGACCATATGTCTTCACAGGTCTTGAGTAGGTTTACTTTGGTTTACCTTGAGAACAAGGCCTACATTCTAGACTCCAAATACAGAGTACACCTCACTCTGTGTGTGTGTGTGCTGTGTTTGCTTGTTTGTTTTTAAAGCCATGAGAATGGATAATAGAGTTCAGTGGAACGGGTGATATGGGGATTCAGTAGGTTTAGATGTTTTTCAATCCAAAGCTCCCTGCATGTTTTCCCCATGATCCTTAATCATGTCTCCAAAAGGTCTCCTGAAGCAAATCTTTAAATTTTAAAAACATCCCTATGACGTTATATAGACATTGCCATATGCTCAACCTGTTATTACTGTTGGACTTCTCTTCCCAGACATGGAGGAGAAAGCAGGTGTCTACTCTTTCCTCTTCTGCTTTATCTTCCCTTTATAGGGCTTACTGATGCAAGTACCAGAGCACAAATGTCTGCTGACACTGTCCCCACCCCTGCATGTGCCCACAAGAGAAGCATTAAAGAGCTAGTAAAAATGTGTCATGTGCTTACCATGGCCACTGACCCACACAACTTGTCCTGATGCCTTGGGAAGGCTCTCTGGTCCACTCGGGATTTAGGGAACATGCAGTACCACAGGCCATCCAGGGCTGTGACATCCAGGACACCAGGGAAGAATATTTAGAGATATAGGGGCGCCTGGGTGGCTCAGTCGTTAGGCGTCTGCCTTCAGCTCAGGGCATGATCTTGGCGTTCTGGGATCGAGCCCCACATCAGGCTCCTCTGCTCGAAGCCTGCTTCTTCCTCTCCCACTCCCCCTGCTTGTGTTCCCTCTCTCGCTGGCTGTCTCTCTCCCTGTCAAATAAATAAATAAAATCTTAAAAAAATATATTTAGAGATTATTCAAACATGGAGACTATTGTTGGCAGTAATGTTAGGGATGGTACCTGTGGTCCACACATATTTATCAACAAGGGAGACTGATGACAGCTCACCTTACCAGGGCCTTATACCTTACAAGGTACTTTCTCATTATTTATTTAATCTTCACAATTTATCTGGGATGTATTATTTTCTGTATTATTCAAATAAGAAAACAAAGTACTAAGTAGTTCATTCATTCAACAAAAATGTATTGAGAACTTAGTATTTTTCAGATGCTGTTCTAGGCACTGGAGATAACACAGTAAGCAAAACAGACAAAATTCTTCTCTGAGGAAGTTTGCATTCTCGTTGGTGGAGAGAAAAGAGACAGACAATAAATGAATACATAGGTGAAATATAAAGCATGTCAGATGGAGATAAATGCTGTGGAGAAAAAAATTATGATTGAGAACAAAAATTAGAGTGTACCAGTAGGCAAGAGGGCAGGGTTTCTATTTTATAGTCAGGGCAGTCAGAAAATGCCTTGTTGAGAAGGTGATATTTGAGAAGATAGCTGCAAGAGGTAAAAGAGCTGGTCAGATGGATATCTGGTGCAAGGGCATTACTGGCAGAGGAAGGAGCAAGTGCAAAGGCCCTGAGGCAGGAGCATACTTAGTTTGATTGAGGAAATGCCAAGAGGCATTCATGGCTTGTGCAGAATGAACAAGCCTGGGAGTAGTGGAACATGCAGTAAAAAATGTAGCAAAGCATCCCATCAATGTGGAGACTTGGCTTTTATTCTGAATGAGAAGACAAACCCAGGTGTTATTCAAAATGTTTAACAGCAGATACAACACAGATAGCAACACTTCAGCATGGATGTCTGGCCAGAGCATGGAAGCAGCAACCTAGAGGCCCTTGAGTTGGTGCATTGTGGGGAGATCCCCTCGTGAACTGAAGGGGAACATCAGGGAAAGGGGACTTTGGGGAAAGACTATCTACCAATAGAGATGGAAGGATTTCAATATTTTACCAACTGACACCTAGTTCCAGTATGAACCAGGTGGAGATCAGCCTTAACAAGAAATCATGGCTGTGTCTGAGTGGAGGGGTGACATCATCGGACTCACTTTTTAAAGGATTCTTTCTCTTTTATAGACCCTAGAGAGGCAAGGGTAGAATAGGGAGACCAGTTAGGTGGTCACTGCAGTAACTGGGTGAGAGGTGATGGTGTCTTGGACAATGGCAGTGGGGGAAGTGGTCCAAGGTATCAGACTGGGAATATATTTTCAGGTTCAGCCAACAGGACTTGCTGATGTATTGGATCTAAGGTGACAGAGAGAAAGTGTCAAGCATGACAGAAGGAACTAGAAGATTTGGGTTGCCAATCACCAGGATAAGAAGAACTAGAGGTAGAGCAGGATCAGGAAACAGATCAACAACTTGACTGTACACACAGGAAGTTTGAAATAAGTTTATTGAGCACGCACTGTGCACCAGCACAACAGCTCTGTGTGCTAAGTACTATGTTATTATCTTCATTTTTCAGCGGGGACAGCTATGGCTCAGAGGGTTGAGGTGACCTACCCCTAGTCACACAGCAAGTAAGCAGCATATCGAGGGCTCAAAGCTGGGTTTTCAATTCCAAGTTGTATGCTTTTCTTAGGATACCACGGCTGAGAGTCAAACGGCGCTACCAAAGTAGATCACTGATGAGAATCTGCTTTTCTGTGACCCACTCTAAGGCAAAAAGTTCAATAAAAACTTTCCAACTCTAAGATTTAGGGAATCTGTTGTAAAAAAGGAGTAGGGTTCAATCTTAAATTCACTTGAAAAACCAAAAGGTTTTTTTCCTTAAAAAATAAAACAAAACTGAGGTGAGCCTAAGGCCAGCATGCTGATTGCATCAGATAGACAAAGATGAAAAGAGGAGAGAGGAAAACGGGCATGAGCCCTAAATCAGCACGTTAAAGAGGCTGGCCTGCGAGGCTTGTATTATCAGACATTAGTCAGAGAGGGACGTTCTTTTGCTGGCGTAGAAGAAATCTGAAATAACACATTAATTTTAGGTCCTTTGATATTTTTTCCTGGAGATGTTTTGTTTTGATACATCCAACAACAGCCAAAGAGAAAGCCTCAGAATACAGACATAATAAAAACAGTTGATGATCCATAGTCACTAAGCATAAGTTCCACTGTCTTTGTCTTGCTCAGCCCAAATCAGCAGCTCACTAGGAAGCTAGAAGGCATCCTGGAGGATTTAAAGAGCAAGACTAAACCTTTTGAAGTTCAGGTATCAGGACTTCCCCCTTCAATTAATAGCTTTGAGACCTGATAACTCAGATGTTTCTGAGAAGGGTACTGGTTTACAATTAACCAGGAGATCACTGAGTATGTTAGATAGAGGGTTTTTACCAACACAAAAACCCAATGGCACAGCATGGGAAGCTCTCACTGTTTGCCAGAGGACTGACTTCCAGTGGTTTAGAAAGGAAGGTACCATCGTTTGGGTAAAGAAATGAAGAAGGAAACTGGGTTATGTACTCACCCATTTAACCAGAACTTGTCCAAACCAAGTAACAACTATAAAAACTGAGAGCTGATATGGGCAGTTGGCAGATAGTATAAGGTAAAGAGAGTCTTCATCTTTTATAATGCAGAGTCAAAGATACATAAAACTGATAAATCAATGTGAAGGCAATCACCACAAGAAATACAACAAGGAATTGTTTGGTGGTTTGGGGGGCATGAGAATGAGAAAGGGCCAAGGAAGTGGGGATAAACACCTTGTATTTCATACTCTTCTTTACTGCTTGCCTTTAAAAAAATGCATGGTTATTTATTTCATTTAAATTTTTTAATTGGGGCACTGGGTGGCTCAGTCAGTTAAGCATCCAACTCTTGATTTTGGCTTAGGTCATGATCTCAAGGTTGTGAGATTGAGCCCAGCATTGGGCTCTGCACTCAGCATGGAGTCTACTGGAAATTCTCTCTCTCCCTCTCCTTTGCCCTTGCACCTGCTCTCCCTCTCTCCTCAAATAAATAAATCTTTAAAAATTTTTAAATTGAATAAACATATTAAAATTTTATTTATATGAACAAGCATCTGGGGATAGATGGTGAATAAAATATTCATATTCCCTGCTGTCATGGAAACTTTTGATTGAACACCCAAAGCAGAGAAAGAGTGAGAAATCTGAGGCACAACAAAGGAAAAATTGAAGTAGAATTTTATTTTCCCTTTTGGAGGGAAACCTACATCTCTTTTCTGCTAGTGCCTCATTCCTCTGCCTTGGATTAAATTATAATGATGGAAGGACATAGTATGTTCCCAGCTGGTAGACATTTAGCTATAGAAGGCAAGCTCTGGCTCTATCATATTCCCTACACATTCCTCCCATATTCTTTCTCTTGCCTCCAAAAAAACTTCAGAGTTCCTTTCCTCAGTAGGAATTTAACCACCCACAGAAAAAAAGTGTGTAGGATGAGTGGGAAATAGAGCAGAGGAAGTCGGTTGTTTCTTACATTTCCCTTTGATTCTAGAACTCTGACATGGCTCTAGCACTTGCTTACCAGACTCCCCAACTGGATCATAAGGAAGATGCTTCCAAAAATAAATTGCCAGAAGCAAAAGAGTTAATAAACTTAAATATGCTAACGGTGACTCATTCACAGAACTTCAGACTTCAAACATGGAATCATTAAAACTATTACTGTTTCTCTGAATTCTGTCCTACAAAACCTGAGGATGTCAGGCTACCTTTGTTTTAATAGCTTGGGTAACTCTTTCTTCACATAATTGGTTTCAGTGTATCAAGACTTTTTTTCTGAGGCTACATGAAGGATTTGGCTAGTTAGAAAAACCTTTTCAATGTAGTGGCCCACAGTCATTACAAACCCAGGACAATCATCCTAATTTTGCAATTAGAACTCAGGCTTTTTGCTGATAATAACACTAGTTTACATTTTCACTCAAGCATTCATGCTCTGCATTCAACAAAATTTAACTTGTGCCTATCGTGTGCCAAAAGTATAATAGGCATAAGGACTGAGAATGAAATAACAAGTCCATGTTCTTAGGAAGTACGTAGTCTAGCTTACATCAAAATAAACTTTAGGACACTTGCTGTGATGAGCACCAGTTGTTGTATAGAAGAGAAAAAAATAAACTTTAGTAAGTGCTTTAATAAAGTTGTAATGGGGATAATATTGCCTCTTTCCTTATATGTAAGCCCATATACATTGTTTCCCATCAACCTTTACAGATTAGGGAGAAGTGAAGGATGAGATGTCATCTAGAGATGGATATGCTGTAGGAAAAGGCCCTTTAATAGAGGAAAATAAGGCAGAAATCTATGCAGCTTGAACGACTGTGAGAAGTAATGAATAAGGTTTAAGAGGTCACACTCACATATTTGCATTTCACTCCTATCTTCCACTTTGAAAAAGGAGCTTGGTTTGGGTATATATAGAAATACGAATATAGGAATAAGAATATTAGGGATAAAGGTAGCCTGGGAATATTGCACACTTCTAGGAGAAGCCAGCATTCAGCCTAAAGAAGAACTCTGATATACTGCCATCAATGTACTAGTATAATTCTTCTTCCTAGCCTTCCCCAAAGAGACCACAGCCACTTATCCCAGTGACTGTATATTGAAGAAGGGAAAATAATCACTTTTTAAAGAAATTACTTGACATTGACTCTGAACTGACACTAACTCTTTAGACCCAAAGACACTGGCTCACCGTTAAGAGTAGGGGCTAATAGAGGTCAGGTAATAGGTGTAATTTTAGCCCAGATTTGTCTCACAATGGGTCAGTGGGTCTCCAAAACTACTTCATGGTTATTTTCAAAATTTCAGAAGGCATGGTTGAAATATATAACCTCAGCAACTGGTAGAACACCCCATATTTGTTCTCTGGCCTATGGAGTGAGGATTATTATGGTAAGAAAAGCCAGGTGGAAACCCCTAGAACTTATCCCATACCCACCAAAATATTAACTGAAAGCAATACCACATTCCTGGAAGGACTGTAGAGATTTGTGCCATCATCAAGGACTTGAATGATATATAAGTGGTGATGTCTAACACATTTATTCAAATAACCTCTTAAGCCTGTGCATAAGACAGATGCATTCTGAAGAATGACAGTGCATGATCATAAACTTAATCAATTGGTTACTCAAACTGCACTTGCTGTTATAAATGTAGTCTCCTTACTGGAACAAATCAACACATTCTCTGGCATCTGGTATACAGTTATTATGCTGGTGAACATTTATTTGTTTGGTTGGTTTTTGTAATGCTTTGTTTTGAGCTTGTTAGTAGAGACCACCAGAAGCTTCTTGCTTTCAACTTCAAGGTTCAGCTTGAAGGATCACCAATATACATTCACTATTCTACAGCTGTTCAGGGCTTTATTTATTTATTTATTTATTTATTTATTTATTTTAAGATTGTATTTATTTATTTGAGAGAAAGAGAGAGAGCACAAGCAGGGGGAATGGCAGAGAGAAAGAGGGAGAAGCAGGCTCCCCACTGAGCAGGGAGCCTGACATGGGGCTTGATCCCAGGACCCTGAGATCATGACCTGAGCCGAAGGCAGATGCTTAACTGACTGAGCCACCCAGGTGCCCCTGTTCAGGGCTTTATTAATTAATTCTCTATACTCAATCACAACTTAGTCTAGAGGACTTTGGTTGCCTCTTCATTCTACAGAACACTTTCCCAATATATTGAAGATATGCTGATTGACTGTGGTGAGTAAAAAGCTTGAGAAGGGGCGCCTGGGTGGCACAGCGGTTAAGCGTCTGCCTTCGGCTCAGGGCGTGATCCCGGCATTATGGGTTCGAGCCCCACATCAGGCTCCTCCGCTAGGAGCCTGCTTCTTCCTCTCCCACTCCCCCTGCTTGTGTTCCCTCTCTCGCTGGCTGTCTCTATCCTGTCGAATAAATAAATAAAATCTTTAAAAAAAAAAAAAAAAAGCTTGAGAAGACACCTAAGTGCTTGAAGATGAGAAATCAATTCCACAAATGGGAGCTCATCTAAGTCACTGGTATTAAGACTTACCCTTCTGCCACCATAAACAATCATAAAACTGGATACAACACATGAACTAACACTGATCAGACATTCAGACAAAAGGCAACAAAAACTGTGATCTCTAAGAGAAGGGAACAAACAAGGTAAGGCCTAAGATCACCCTAGATTTCTGCCTGGAAGCACTTACCAGCCTGCAGCACTAAACACAGAAATCTGAATTTGTGGAGGATGAAGGAGTCGAAATTTGTGGGTCTGAGTACCAGAGGGAAGGAAACCGTGCAGAGAGAGAGAGAGAACTCTAGAAACCTGACTACAGGTCCCCTTGAGTCTTTTGCTGAACTGATTTTAAAACATCTATTACAATATGAAGGAAAAATTGGAAAATATATCTTAAAGAGAACTTCTAAAAGGGTAAAATATATATATATATATATGGAATATCTAAATGAAAACTTTACTCGTTCAGTTGTGCCCCCTAAAAAGATGTGTTCAAGTCCTAATCTCTAGTATCTCAGAATGAAATTTTATTTGGAAATGGGGTCATTGCACATGTAACTGGTTAGGATGAGATCATACTGGAATAAAATGGTGCATAATCCAATATGACTGGTATTCTTATAAGAAGAGACAAGAGACACATAGGGAGAAGAAAGAAAGAAAGAAAGAAAGAAAGAAAGAAAGAAAGAAAGAAAGAAAGAAAGAAAGAAAGAAAGAAAGAAAGAAAGAAAGAAGGGAGGGAGGGAGGGAGGGAGGGAGGGAGGGAGGAAGGAAGGAAGGAAGGAAGGAAGGAAAGAAAGAAAGAAAGAAAGAAAGAAAGAAAGAAAGAAAGAAAGAAAGAAAGAAAGAAAAAGAAAGAAAGAAAAATGAATTGGAGCAATGCGTCTACAAGAAAAGGAATGCCAAGGATTGTAAGCAAACACCAGGAGCTAGAAAAGACAACAAAAGATTCTTCCTAACAGGTTTCACTGACACCTTGATTTCAGATTTCTGGACTTCAGAAGTATGAAACAATAGATTTCTATTGTTTCTTGTCATCCACTTTGTGGTTATTTGTTATGACAGCCATAGGAAACTAATACAGCTGGATTATCAGAATGTAACTGTATAATGATAATTATATCAGATTATCAACTGGAGAATAGAAACTATCAAACCAAAGCACAGTGGAGAGAAAAGGCTTAAAAATTAACAAAACCTTGGTAAGTGAGATAGTATCAAGAGACTGAACATATGTTTAAGTCTCAGAAAGAGAAGAGAGAATGGGGCAGAAAAAAATATTTGGAGAAATAATGGCCAAACATTTTCCAAATATATTGTGAACTATAAAATCACATATCCAAGAAGCTGAACAAGCCCAAACAAGATAAGCCCAAAGAAAATCACACCAAAACATACCATAATCAAATTGGTGAAGAGCAGTGATAAAGAGAAAAATGTTAAAAGCAGCCAGATGGAGGGGAGAGACATAGTACAGATAGAGGAACAGAGATAATAATGTGTGCTGACTTCTCACTTGAAGAAATGCAAAAATAAAGTTTTTCAAACAAGTTGAGAGAATTTGTCACCAACAGACATACATCATAAGAAATATTAAAAGGAGTTCTTTAGGCTAACAGAAATAAAATTATATGAAAAATCAGATTTACCTAGAAGAAAAAAAAAGAGAAACAAAATTGTAAACATATGAGTTAATATAAAAAACATTTTCACATTTTTCATTTCTTAGAAATTAACTGAAAATTTGAAGTAAAAATGTTAGCAAAGTATTGGAGGATTCCAATAAACATAGAAGTAAAATATATGATAACAATAACATAAAAAATGGGGGGAAATGGAACTATACTCTTGTAAGGTTCCTAAATTACACATGAAGTGGTATAATACTCTTTAAAGGTAGATTGTGATAAGTTGAAAATGCATATTTTAAACCTTTGAGCAATCACAAAACAATAAAGCAAAGAGGAATAGTTGACATACCAATAAAAAAATAATAAAAAAAAGAGTACTAAAAAATTCAAGAGGCCAGAAAAAGATGAAAAAAAAAAGCAAACAGACAAAAAAGATATAGCATGATGGATTTAAACCTAATCATACTGTGAATTATGTTAAATGTAAATGAACTAAAATTACCAATTGCAAGGCAGTGTTTTTTGTGGGGTTTTTTTTAAGTTCTTATTTTAATTCCAGTTAGTTAATATACAGTGTTGTATTAGTTTCAGGTGTACAATATACAGATTTAAAAATTCCATACATTACCTGGTTCTCATTACAACAAGTGCACACCTTAATTCCCATCACCTATTTAATGTATCCTTCCCACCACTACCACGCATCCCCATAACTACAGTTTGTTCTCTGTAGTTAACAGTCTGTTTCTTGGTTTGTCTCTCTCTCTCTCTTTTTTCCCCTTTGCTCATTTTGATTCTTAAATCATATGGTATTTGTCTTTTTCTGACTGACATTTTGCTTAGCATTAAACTCTCTAGTTCCACCCATGTCATTGCAAATAGAAAGATCCCATTCTTTTTTATAGCTATTTTATAGAATAATATTCTTGTGTGTGTGTGTGTGTGTGTGTGTGTGTGTGTGTGTGCATGTGTGTATTGCATCTTCTTTATCTACATCAGTCACAGAAGACTGAAAAATTAACAACACTTAGACTGCTTCCATATCTTGGATATTGTATAAATAATGTTGCTATAAACATAGGGGTGCATGTATCACTTTGAATTAGTGTTTTTGTATTCTTTGGGTAAATCCCAAGTAGTTTGATTGCTGGATCATAGTATAGATCTATTTTTAACTTTTTGAGAAACCTCCACACTGTTTTCCACAATGGCTACACCAGTTTGCATTCATATCCACAGTGCAAGAGGGTTCCTTTTTCTTCCATCCTCACCAACAGCGGTTGTTTCTTGTGTTGTTGATTTTAGCCATTCTGACAGGTGTGAGGTGAAAGTTCATTGTAGTTTTAATTTGCATTTCCTTGACAGTAAGTGATGATGAATATCTTTTCATGTGTCTGTTGGCCATCTGGATGACTTCTTTGGAGAAATGTCTGTTCACAGTTTCTGCCATTTTTTAGATTAGATTATTTGTTTTTCTGGTGTTGAGTTGTATAAGTTCTTTATATATTTTGGATACTAACCCTTTATCTGTTATGTCATTGACAAATATTTTCTCCCATTCTGTAGGTTGTCTTTTAGTTTTACTGCTTGTTCCCTTCACTGTGCAGATGCTTTTTATTTTGATGTAGTCCCAACAGTTTATCTTTGTTTTTGTTTCCCTTGCCTCATGAGACATATCTGGGAAAAAGTTGCTATAGCAACGTCAAAGAGGTTCCTGCCTTTCTCTTCTAGGATTTTTATGGTTTCAGGTCTCACATTTAGGTCTTTAATCCACTTTCCATTTTGAATTTATTTTTGCGTATGGTATAAGTGGTCCGGTTTATTAGACCTGAAACTGCAGGTGGCTGTCCAGTTTTTCCAACACCATTTATTGAAGAGACTGTCCTTTTCCCAATGGATATTTTTTTCCTGCTTTGTTGAGGATTAATTGACGATACAGTTGTGGGTTCATTTCTGGGTTTTCTATTCTGCTCTATTGATCAGTGTGTCTGTTTTTGTGCCAGTACCACACTGTTTTGATCACTATATCTTTCTAATATAACTTGATGTCTAGAATTGTGATGGCTCCAGCTTCATTTTTTTTTTCATGATTTCTTTGACTCCTTGGGGTCTTTTGTGGTTCCACACAAATTTTAGATTGTTTGTTGTAGTTCTGTGAAAAATGTTGTTGGTATTTTGATATGGATTACATTAAATGTGTAGGTTGCTTTGGGTAGCATAGACATTTTAACAATATTTGTTCTTCCAGTCCAGAAGCATGGAATGCCTTTCCATGTCTTCAATTTCTTGTATCAGTGTTTTACAGTTTTCAGAGTATAGGTCTTTCACCTCTTTGGCTAGGTTTATTCCTCGGTATCTTATTTGGTACAATTGTGAATAGGATTGTTTCCTTCATTTCTCTTTCTACTTTTTCATTATTGGTGTATAGAAACACTGTAGATTTCTGTACACTGATTTTGTACACTGTGACTTTACTCAATTCATTTATCAGTTCTAGCAGTTTTTTGGTGAATTCTTTTGGATTTTCTATATTTAGTATCATGTCATCTGCAAATAGTGAAAATCTTACTTCTTCTTTATTGATCTGGATGCCTTTTATTTCTTTTTATTGTCTGATTGCTGTGGCTAGGACCTCCAGTACTATGTTGAATAGAAGTGCTAAGAGTGGAGATCCTTGTCTTATTCCTGGCCTTGGGGGAAAAGCTCTGTTTTTTGCCATTAAGGATGATGTTAGCTGTGGGTTTTTAAAAATATATGGCCTTTATTATGTAGAAGTATGTTCCCTCTAAACCTACTTTGTTGAGAGTTTTTATCATGAATGGATGTTGTCTTTTGTCAGATGCTTTTTCTACATCTATTGAAATGATCATATGGTTTTTATCCTTTATCTTATTTATGTGATGTATCACATTGATTGATTTGTGAATATTGAACCACTCTGACAACCCAGGAATAAATGCCACTTGATTGTGGGGAACGACTTTTTTAATGTATTGTGGGATTCAGTTTATTAGTATTTTATTGAGGATTTTTACATTTATGTTCATCAGGTATATTGGCCTGTAGTTCTCTTTTTTGTGGTGTCTTGGTTTTGGTATCAAGGTAATGCTGGCCTCATAAAATTAATTTGGAAGTTTTCCTTCCTCTTCTATTTTGGAATACATTGAGAAGATTAGGCATTAAGTCTTCTTTAAATGTTTGGTAGAATTTGCCTGTGATGCTATCTGGTCCTGGACTTTTGTTTGTTGGGAGGAAAGGCAATGTTTTTTTTAAACTAAAAACGTAAGAACCAATGATATTCTATTAGAAACTCACATAAAATATAAAGACACAGATTTAAAGTGAAAAGATATTAAAAGATATTCATAAGAAAGCTCTAGTGCTTATATAAGATAAATTAGACAAGATATATTACCAGAAATAAAGGAGGGCATTTCATGATAATTGATGAGTCAATTCATAAAGAAAATTCATCAATTCTAACATGACTGTAACTGATTTCAAAACTTTAATATATGTGAAGCAAAACCCAACAATTGAAATAGGCCAATCAACAATATAACTAGGGATTTCAACACTCCTCTCTCAGCAATTGAGAGAACAGGCAGACAGAAAATCAGTGTGGATATAGAAAACTTGAACAACATTATCAACCCATTTGACTTAACACTTATATAATGCTACATTCAACGTTGGCAGAAAGCATACTCAGCAAGTGAACATGGGATGATCACTAAGATATAGTATATTCTGGGTCATTAATGAAGTCTCAATGTAATTAATATTATTGAAATCATGTGTTCTTTGACCACAATGAAATAAATTAGAAATCAGTAACAGGAAGAATAGTCCCATTTTTGTTAGAGAAATTAAATTTGAAATTAAAAACCTTTCAACATAGAAGATTCCAGGCCAATTTTGTTCCAGTGCTGAATTTTATCAAATATCTAAAGGAGAAATAATAATAATCTTACGCAAACTCTTTTAGAAAATAGAAGTGGAGGGAACACCTCCCTACGTATTGTATGAGGCCAGAATTCTCTGATATCAAAACCAAAGTCATTATAAGAAAAGAAATTAAAGTCTGATATTCCCTATGAGCATAAACAAAAAGTTTCTTAACTAATTATTAATAAATTAATCTAGTAATATTTTTTTAAAAAGGATAATACATCATGACCAATTGGGGGTATATCTCAAGAATACAAGGTTGGTTTAACTTTTGAAACATCAATCAGTATAATTTACCATATTAACAGAATAAAGGACATACAGAGGATTATTTGAAAAGAAATTCAATATCCATTCATGATAACAACTCTCAGCAAGTTAGGAGAAGTCAACTTCTTCCATCTGATAAAGGGCATCTACAAAAAACCTACTGCTAAGATTACAACAATGGTAAAAGAATAGATGCTTCCCCCATCAGGAACAAGACAAGAATGTATATTGTCACAATTACTATTCAACATTTTATTGGAGGTCCTAGCCATGCAATAAGGCAAGAAAAATGAATTAAAAGTCAAAAATATTCGAAAGAGAGTTTTAAAAAAATCTTCATTTGAATGATTGTGTATGTAGAAATCATAAGGAATTTTTTAAAAGTTACAAATGATTTTATCAAGATTTCAGTAAACAAAGTCAATTACAAAAATTAACCATCTTCCTCTATACTAATAGTAAAGAAATTAATTAAATATAGAATTAAAATAACAATATTATTGGGACCCTTGGGTGGTGCAGTCAGTTAAGCATCTGACTCTTGGTTTTGACTCCAGTCTTGAGACTGAGCCCTACATGGGCTCTGAGCTCAGTGAGGAGTCTGCTAAAGTTTCTCTCTCCCTCTCTTTCTGCCCCTCCCCCCCACACACACTCTCTCAAATAAATGAAATAAATCTTTAAAAATAAATAAAATAAAATAACAATATTACTTATGATGGCATCCAAAATGTTAAATACTTAAAATATATTTAACAAAATAGATTCATTGCATACTGAAAACCGTAAAAAAAAAAAAATCAAGAGAAATTGAAGGAGATCTAAGTAAATGGGGAGATATATCAAATTCATGAATTGGAAGACAATATAGCTAAGACGTTCTCTACAAATGAATTTTTCAGACATAATGTAATCCCAATCAAAACCCCAGATAGAAGTCTTTCTCTTTTTTTTTGTAGATATTAACAATCTAGTTCTAAAATTTATAGAAAATTCAGAAGACCTGTATCAGCCAAAGCCATTTTGTAAAAGGAGAACAAAGTTGGAGGACTTACCCTGATTTCAAGATTTATTATAAAGCTAAAGTAATCAGGAAAGTGTGGTATTGTCATATGTTTAGATATATAAATAGGTCAATGAGACTGAGACTGAATAAAAAGTTCAGAAATGGATCCAAATTTTATGGCAAATTGTTTTTGACAAAGTTACCAAAGAAATTCAACAGAGAAAGGATATTCTCCTTATTTCTTGCTTTTACCATATACAAAATTAATACAAAATAAATCATAGACCAAATTATAAAAACTACAACTACAAAAGTTCTGAAAGAATCATAAGTCTTTGCAACCTTAGAGTAGGCAAAGATTTCTCAGAAAAGTCACACTAATCATAGAAAAATTGTACTTCATCAAATTTAAAAATTTGTCTTTGAAAGACATCATTAAAAAATTGAAAGTCAAGGTGGCTCCGTCAGTTAAGCATCTGTCTTTGGCTTAGGTCATAATCTCAGGTTCCTGGGAACCAGCCCCATGCCAGGCTCCCTGCTCAGTGGGGAGTCTGTTTCTCCCTCTCCCTCTGCGCCTTTACTCATGCTCTCTCTCGCTCGCTCTCAAATACATAAAATCTTTTTAAAAAATTAAAATTCAAGCCACATACCAGGAGAAAATACTTGCAGTGCAAAAAGACTTATATCCAAAATATACAAGGAATTCTTAGAGCTCAAAATAAGACACACAATATAATTTTTTAAATAACAAAAGTATTTGGGGGAAAAATGCATCACACAACAAGTTACATAAATGGCCAATAAGTACAAAAAAGATATTCAATGTTATTAGTTAGCAATGAAATAAAAATGAAAGCCACCAGACAGTATTTTATATTTTACGGTGCTATAATTAGAGAGAGAGAATACCAAATATGGGCTAGGAAATGAGGCAAATAAACTCTCATATTTTGCTTATGGAAGTATAAAATTGTACAATCATTTCAGAAAGATATTTGGCAGTTTCTTATAAACATATTCTTTTCATAGTATCCAGCCATTCTACCTAAGTATTAACTGGGCATAAATGTGTATAGAAACTTTATTCATAATATCCAAAAACTTGAACCCTAAATGTTCATCAAATGCTGAATGAATAAACAAATTGTGGTACATACATATGATAAAATACTACTCAACCATAAAAAGGAACAAACTACTGATACAAGCAACAACATGGGAGAATCCAGAAAAACCTTAGGATAGTGAAAGAAGCCAATTACCAAAGAGTACATAGTGTGCTTCCATACAGCAGAGATTCTGAAACAGAAAAAACTAATTTAGAGTGACTGAAAGAGGGTTATAGTTACCTGGGCCCAGGGAAAGAGAATTATTACCTATAAAGGGACACAAGGGAACTATCTAGGGTGATGGAATGTTCTAGATCTTGGTTGTGGTGGTGGTTACTCAAGTGTATATATTTGCCAAAACTCACCAAACCATACACTAAAATGTTGTATTTAATTGTACTTCAATAAGGTTGCTTTCAAAAAAATGTCAGCCTGCCATCTCAGTGAGGTTTTTAGAGGCCCAAAGCGAAGAATAAGTTGTTTTCCTTTTCCCTTCTTATCACTAAGAAAGAAGTCCACCCCTGCAAGTGCTGTAGAACTGGTGAGTCTCATAATTCTCTAATTCTCCAACTCTCCCTTCTGAACTTTAATTTCCAAGTTCGTCGCACAATTGTGTGAAGACTGATTCCTACAATAAATCCTTTATTTTATAACACTTATCGTTGTCTACTTCTCTAAATGTTTTCCTAGACAGAAACAATACCTCTGCCACTCATGGGAAAATACACAAACAAATCAATGAGGTAGTCATCTGTGCTACCAGGAACTAAACGTCAGAACTCAAAAACACAGGTCTAGGGAGTCTTCAATTACCCACTATAGTTGTTTTCTATTGCCTGTACCAAACTGCCACAAACTTAGTGACTTAAACTAATACAATTTTTTATTTTACAGCTTCTGTGGGGCAGGAGTCTGGTACATTTTCGCTGAGTCCTTTGCTCAGAGTCCCATAAGGCTGAAATCAAGGTATCAGCTGGAGCTGTGATCTCATCTCAGGCTCAGGGTCCTCTTCTGAACTCACTGGTTGTTTGCCAAATCTAATTCCTTGCAGTTGTGGGACTGAGGTCCCCTCTTTCTGACTGGCTGTCAGCAGGGGGCTGTTCTCAGACCCCAGAGGCTACCCTCAGTTTCCTGTCACATGGCTGTCTCTACAACATGGCAATTTGCTTCTCCAAGGCCAACAGGAAAGCATTCCCCTGGCTTCAAATCTCTGAAAGCCAGTTTACTAAGGAGGCTTAAGTAATGTCACACTATTACAGGCATGACACCCCGTTACTTTTGCATATGATATAGCCTAATCAAGGATAGGACTATCCCATCATATTCACAGGTCTCGCCCATACTCACTCTATTTAGACTCAGCATTTAGTCTACCATGGAATAACACAAAGGATATAGGCCAGCAGGAAAGCATTCCTCTTGCTTCAAATCTCTGAAAGCCAGTTTACTAAGGAGGCTTAAGTAATGTCACACTGTTACAGGAATGACACCCCGTTACTTTTGCATATGATATAGCCTAATCAGGGATCTATCTATCTATCTATCTATCTATCTATCTATCTATCTATCCCTGGGGTGCCTAGGTGGCTCAGTCATTAAGCGTCTGCCCTTGGCTCAGGGCGTGATCCTGGAGTTCTGGGATTGAGCCCCACATCTGGCTCCTCCGCTGGAGCCTGCTTCTTCCTCTCCCACTTCCCCTGCTGGTGTTCCCTCTCTCACTGGCTGTCTCCCTCTCTGTCAAATAAATAAATAAAATCTTTTAAAAAAAAAAGGATACTATTATCCCATCATATTCACAGGTCCCGCCCATACTCACTCTACTTAGACGCAGTATTTAGCCTACCATGGAATAACACAAAGGATATAGGCCTTGGACAATGGATAGAATTTGAATAGATGAAGAGAAAAGGGAAAAGAATTTCAAGCAAGGGCACATAGGGATGTATGTTGTAGACTGACAGAAGGATGAAGTTGCCATATGAAAGCTACAAGGCAAATGAAATAGGACGTTTGTGCTAGAGATCCCAGGAAACAGTAACTGGAGCCTAGAGTCAGATCCTAAGAGTTTTTACCACTCTACAGGGAAATGTGGGCTTCAACAAACAGGCAGAAGGAAAATGGCACATGGATCTTTAGTAGAGAGACTGATAACAATGAAATCTATATTTTAGAACGATAAGGCAGGTGAATAAAATTCAGAAATCATTAGTAGTGCTAGACACCATCTGATTTAGGTATGAGGTGGTGGGCCTTCAGCTAACAGGGAGAATAGAAAAGAAACGAGGAATATGAAAGACTGTTAAAAATTTGTGAGATTTCTGTCCCTTCTCTATATAGTCTTTCCTAACCCACATTATCCTTGATTGTATAATCTTGCTTACACCCATTTTTAGTTTTACATTCTAAGAACCAGTATCTGCTTATGCCACTGAGCTGGCTATTTAATAATGATGATTATTATAATTAATAATAATAAATAATATTAATAAAATGTCTTCCACTTAGGCATCAGTAGATACTATTTTTATCTTCATTGTACTGGTGGGAAACAAAAGGATAAAAAGATGACCAGCTCACATAATCTAGTCAGTATTAAAATTCTAATTTGAATTCAGGCCTTCCTCCCTGCTGTACACCATGATACACTGCTTCTATAAACAATTAAGTTTGCTAAGTTTGTGTATACAAAGCAGTTTAAAAACTGGTTTTACTGATGATAGCTACAATTTCATATTCTTTTGGCTTGAGAAGAAGTCTGATCCATAGAATGCCACCCAAAGTGGATCAAAAGCATGGAGCGGTATCTACTAATTAAACTGAGATAGAGGATGGGGGTAATTATTCTCATGATTTAAACCCATCCAAATTACATTACAGAAGTTTATGAGAGGATGTTCATAAAACACCAAGCAGGATGCCTGGCTCATGGCAATCACTCAATAAACATCAGTTCCCCTTCCTCTTTTTCTTTTTTATTCCCTTCCACTCCTCTCCCACACTCCTCTCCTACATTAATAAATTAAAATATAGGGATCATTTAATTTAATGCTGTTTTAAGGAGAACTACATGTCATTTGAAAAAGAAAAGGAAAAGCAGTAAGTCTACCAAATTCACACGCCCTCAGGAAGCTGCCAGAAAGCAACCACGAGAAGATTATACATTTTTTAGGGAAAAGGGGTTAACTGGCAAAATGAGGTGTGGGGGAACACAAAGCTTATGGCAAGAAAGAGAAATGCATGGGCTCACCATCCATAACCTTTCAGGATGACCTCAAAGTCTGAAACACTGTGCTGTGATTTGCCCAGATAATTGCTTGAGTTCTGTGTTTGGGGTACCAGAGGACAGATACTTGTGATTCTGCTGCAGACTGAACTGCCCTTTGGAAACAGACTTTTCTCCTGGAATGAACTTCACAGCAGCAGGTCATTCCCAACTGCAGTGGAAGGAGACCCCTCTGCTCTCTCACCTGCCAACAAGGAGACTTAGCCTCTGGGCCACATAAATCCAGGAATGTTTCAGTCACCTCCAAACACCCAGCATGTCTGCTCTATCAAGTAAAAAGCATGGGGCAAGGGAGCCACTAGAAAGTTCAGCATGATTAGTAGCATCGTGCATTTTCTCTCTTTTTTTTAAAGATTTATTTATTTTGGAGAGAGAGACAGCACGAGCACACTGTGGGGAGGGGCAGAGGGAGAGGGAGAGAATCCCAAGCAGACTTCCCACTCAGCGTGGAGCCAGACGAGAAGCTCGACTCCAGGACCCTGAGATCATGACCTGAGCCGAAACCAAGAGTTGGAGGCTCAACAGCTGAACCACCCAGATGCCCCGCTATGTGCATTTTCAGATCCACTTTTATCATTTCCATTATCTCAGGTAAGACCTCCGGTTATTAGTTTTATTAAAAGAAGGGGAGAAAAAAAGAAGACCAGAAAAAAAAAAAAAGTCACAAACATGCTTGCCAGACAGGTTAATACAAGCTCTTCCTCAGCTCTCTATTCTTGACTTAAGGAACATTCTCAGAGTGAGAGCAAAGAAGTTTTGGGTTGTATGGAAAATTTGACTCAAACCAAAAAGCCAGCCAACACCACAGAATGGATTGGAGTCAAATCAGATAAATAGAAAAAGAAAAGAATACAAAATATTTTTGAATGACAGTATCAAAAAGGTTAAAAAGCTTAACAAGAACCTGATTCAAAACATACAGACTACAGTTTAGCTTCACCCTAAGGAGGTCTGTTAAAGTATTGATTTAAAGATGTTTCCTCTCCTATATCCATAGAAATGTAATTAAATTGTCACAAACATATACATTCCTCTTGGGTTTGGTTTCTGTAACTACCAAAAATAATGTTTGAGAAATCACCCAAACCTCCCAGTGTATTATTCATGTAAACCTAGATATCTCACGAAAACAAAACATACAAGACCCGAGTGCCAGTTAGAATGTGAAAATATCCAGCAACAGTCTGTTTTTACTTCTTTGATAAGCTGTATTGTCTTTTTGTTATAATGGAAAAGGATTAGTAAGGCTTACCAAATAAACAGCAACTTCCTTAGAGAAACTGACCCTTGTATTTTATAAAAACCAAGAAATCAACCCTGAATAGAACATGGGGGTCTTTGACAGACTAATGGAGGGCAAACTTCAAGGTCTATAACCATGAAAAGACCTGGGTCAGATGAGGATTTGGGCTAGTGATACATTTTTATGCTTTCTATTTTAAGCACCCCAAAATTTAAATGCTCGTGCATGGCTTATCCAATTTTTTCTGAAAATCTTTAGTCTGCAAAATTGTGTTCTTCCAAGACTTTTTGCCTGTATCTGTCCTAGAAATGTTAATGTTTATAATAATATATCTTGAAATGCAGAGGTGTGCCCAAAGGAATAATAATAATAGTTAATAATTAAGTGAACCAGACACTTTCAAACCTCAAAAAAGGTTTGGCTTAGGGAATGCTTAGGGTGAAGGCTCAAGGGGTCAGGGCAAGACACATTTTGAAAAGTCCAAATAAGTTCTTTCTATTTTTACTATGTACTAAAATTTTTACTACATACTGAAAGGAAAAGAGATAAAGGTGAGCACAGTTTAGAATTTAACTTTTGATGTTGGGCGGGTGGATTTTAAAAACACTCAAGAAGTAGAATCTAGACATTTCAGATACACGTCAGCTCTTGCACTGTCTGAGGTGACATCGCCTATTTGATTTAAGACCAAAACCTGAATTACCAAACAGTATTGCCCTTTTCATCAAAGTCCGCGTTTGAATCAGCCTTTCTGTATCACCCTATGAGGAAATTTCTTGACCACTAAAGTCTGGTCTGAGCTCCTGAAATCAACATCCCAATACATTCATCCAGATAACCTGTAATTGATGTCAACACAGGGTTATCATTAGGTGATAAGCCTTCAACTTTATTTTCTTCCGTCATCCATAATGAGGAAGTTCTTGCTTCCGAGATAATTAAAGGTCGGCAGATTTAGAAGTTGGTTTGCTTTGCCACTTTTTTCTTCATATGGTTTCTTTTCAGCTTCTCTTCCCTTAATAACCAGCTTAACGCTTTTATATAATAAAAAGGTCAAATAGACTCCCCACAAAGTACTCATAATAGCTGGCAGCCTATCCCACTGCTATTAGCCATCATTTAGCTAAGCAGAAGTGTTGGAGCATGTAGAACAAAGAGACAGTAGAGCATTTCTAGAAACACATCAGTGAGAAAGCAAAGAAAGAGGGGAACTGACAGACAAGGCATGGGGTAAGACACACAGCCTACAAGCAGCGGTACAATGGCTTCGGAGGTGGGCAGCAGGCTTTCTTGCAATACCATGAGATTCTCCTGAAGGAATGAAAGCAGTGGTGGGAGTAAAAACATGCAAGTATGGGGCGGGGGTCACATCCAGACACATGTAAGGGACAGACCAGGATTATGGCTTATCCACTCCTTTTTCTCAGGATCAATTATCAATTCACTGCAGCCAACAAACTCTGAAGGAGACGAATAGGAATGCAAAACCCACAGTCATTTGAAATGTGTGGATACATTCCAGTTACCTACAGATCTCTATTACATACTATTGGGTGGAACTGTAAGACATTGCCGATGTTTGACCATTTTAGAACCTATAACATAGGCCATTTCATATGGTTCTAGCTATGTTGATAAATAGAATGGTGTAAAGATTTTCTTTGGACTTGAAAAATCAGTCTAATCCTGTGGATTTTTCGGATTCAGTACATTTAAAAGCTAAACACTAAGCTATTTGTATTTCTCCTTTTCCTGGAGCATCTCTACCTCTTGCCCATTTTCACAGATATCAAGTATTTCATAGGTATCTGGTCCCGCATGCCAAATTGTGGAAAGATTTAACCCCCAACTTCGTAGGAAATCCAGGATGCATTTTCTGGTTAAGCCAGTAAACTCCACACAGCAAATACTCCTTGTTCTACAGCCATATCTTGTGTATCTTGTCATAGCCAATTTGCCAGCAAATGTTAGTCCTCTTCCTAAGAAAGACTGGAGGAAAAAACTGCTCAGCTCTGAAAAAGCAATTATTAATATCCTCCTAATGTTAGGGACATTTGATTTATTCGGCAATAACTTACCAGGCAACAGAGAAAAGAGTACAAGTTTCGGAGTCAGAAGACTTTGTGTGAGCTGTCTGGGCCTCAGCATCCTGATGAGGGATTCAATCACATGAACAAGGGAGTCAGTCCCCTTCTTGCTCTAAATTCTGCTTTTCACTCTTGTGTTTGTGATTGTCAATGCTCATGGAATTGTGACGGTGGCCTAATGAGTCAACATAAGGCTACTTTAATCTGCCTGAATTTGCCCCAAACCTTTAAAAGCACACAAATATGAACCAATGAACCTAAATTATAGTATACTGTACACTTGCTTAGGAAACTTCCTATTATCATTACCTTTATATAAATGGTTGCTCACTGTATAAGTAGGAGACAAACCACTTAATAACTTCCAGGCTAGTGAACTTTTGTCCAACTTCAAAATAAAGTTGTTATTCTCCTTTCAACAAATATTTAGGATATATCAAACTTCCTAAAAAATGAGTTGCCAGAAAGAAAAAAAAAAGGGAGCTATGTCATCAACATGCTAACAATGTCAAATCAAACAGTTACAAGTGTTTTATTTTCTACCATATGCCTTCATGTGAGTTCATCTCAATGAATACTTGGATTTGGGTGGCCAGAGAGCTACCATAAAGATGCTTCTACTCTGAGACTGCATGAAGATTTTTTTTTAAGAATAAAGAATTTCATAGTAACTTTTAGGTATCATTCTCAGGGTGGGGGGGATCCAAATTTCTGTACTATAAATTGCCAAGAACTGAGATCAAGTCTTGATGCCTCTACAGATATGCTCTGAAACTGGAAACAAATCAATTTCTCCCTCCCTCAAGGTCTTGAAATTAATGTTTTATCTGGATCACCTATGTCATAGTCATCAAGGCTTCCCAAGAATAAAGTGGAATTATATGGCGTCTTAGATTCTTTCCAAAGGTGGTGTCACTGTTTCTTTCTCCTTATTAGTTGATGATATTGCCAACTTCTCCCCAAGGCATCATATTTATTCCAGCAAATTCTTATTTAGAAAGCTCACATTACAATGATTCTGTACACTTTATCTGGATTGGCAAATTTAAGCCCCCATCCACTAATTTATATTTTATTAAAACTGATTTAGTTGAGGGAGCATATCTAAAAGTACTGTAACTAAATTCCTTGAAGGCAAACTGCAAATAAAAGGCTATATCAATTTGTAAGAGTAAATACATGTGTGTGGATAAGGAGTCTGTACAGGGTTGCACGAGGGCAGGGAGGTAACCATGGTGTGAATTAAAAATATCCTTCATGGCCAGTGTGCTGATTAGGTCAACTTTATTCTAGAAGAATGTGTTCAGTGATGAGCCCAAAGTGGCCAGTGCTAAGGTAAAGCTCATGCCAACGTATAGCCGATTGTTCCATTCCCTGACTCAGTGACAACTTGTTATAAGGAGGCTGAGAAGAGTATGACTCGCTCTTTGTAGGTTTGGAAGATGCATTTAAGTTAGATAAGAAGAACCAGTACTGCAAGATTAAAAAAAAAAAAGTTGGAAATCAGGTATAAAGATGGGCAAGCATTCTTAAAATGGAAAAAGGATGAATGTGAAAAGGAAAGAAAGGAATTCAGGAAGCATTAAAGACGGGAACAAGAATACAAGGAAAATACATGTGAGCAAAAATGAAAACCGAAAAGTGAATTACTAAGGACAGAGAATGGTGACGGGGAAAGATTAATGAATGAAGAAACCTCTACTTTCTAAGCCTAAAAATCACACACTACTGTTGGTCACTATATATAGGAATTCTAAAACAAAAAACAAAACTAAACAAAAACCCTCAATGTTCAAATTGGCTATTTTACTTCATCATTATTTTAACAGTATCAAAAGAACAACTCATTCTGACATAACAAAGACTCTTACTGACATTGTGTGTCTGGCTTAATAGGGACTTTTATTTTGTAAGACATGAACATTATCCTAGATGAGCAACAGAGCATCTTCTAGAAACTTCCAGGCTTGGGAGCTCAGGAACAAAGTGAGTCACTGTCACTCTCCATTGTTTTGGCCTTGAATTCCAACTTCTTTGCCAAGAATGGTGGCACTTGATGCTCTATTTCAGGAATTGCATTTAGTCAAAATGCTTCCTTTATTAGCAAACAAGTGCAGTGACCCAGAGCTAGCCCCCTGAGGACAACCAACATAAACAGTGTGATTTAAAGGCAAAAAAACGTTCCAACTGCCAAAAGTGTTCTTTACTGGTTCGGCCAGGATGTTCTAAGGCTCTCGCAGTAAGAAGTTTTTGTTGAAATAGGCAGGAGAAGGAGAAACACAGCCATTATTGTTCATGATCTCATCAGACATACTAGTTCAGCAGTATAGGTGACTGTCACCTAGAAGACGACTCTGGGGGGATAAAAGCAGAGCTGGATGTACTTACTTGTGTGGGGGGGGGGGGGATGGTGGGAAGGCCCACACAGGCTTGCTACTAGAAAGGGCTGACTCGTGGGGGCGGGGGTGGGATAGTGGGAAGGAGAGGCAATGAGGGATTGAATAAAAGGCAATGATTGGTACATGGCATGTCGGGGGGTGGGTGTATGTATGCAACATGCATGTCTATGTGCTCCCTCCCACCATGTGCAGGGCAACGAAGACTCTGTGCATTTGTGGGATGGGGAGAAGAGGCAACACCAGCCAAGCACAGGAAAGTCTCCACTATGTTTTAAGAGTGCTCACAAGTAACTCTCCTCTTAAGCCACACAAATGCCAGTTTCATCAAAATGCCAGTCTGTTTAATCCAGGTTCTCTGATAGCACAGACCTAGAGACATTGTCCATCATCATCTCTTTCAGAAGCGTCTTTAAATAAATGGAGGTGAATGTTGCTCTGTCAGTAAGCTGCCCTTTGTGTGAAACAGCGTCAGGGGCTCACAATACACCTCATAAATGATCATGGCCCTGACTGAATATTTATGAATGCTGTGCTTGGGTCTTGCTACCATTTTTCTAGCAGTTTCGTAGAGTTATCTCTGTGATATAATTATTTCCATTTTGCAAAGAATGAAATTCAGGGAAAAAAATAACTTTCCCAGACTGCTCAGGAAGCTTGAGTCTGAATTCAGACTCCTTTCTCAAACTCTGAGTCTCATTCTCGCAGAGATCACAACGAATGCTGAAGAGTTTTTCATTTGACTCTGACCATGATGACTTTACTCAGATGTCATAAAAACAGAAGTAATTATTAAGAGTTTATTTCTATGTATGATTCTCCTGTTTTCTGACCTTGGAGTAGTGAGTTGAATTTTGTGTATTGCCACGAATCAGCTGCCAGACTTACCATTCTACTCAATAAAATATCATGGAGTGAGCTTAAGGAATGCCAACCACTGATCATTTGGACCCCAATGAGATAGAGCTGTCCCTTCTTTCAAGTGTTTCCAAAAAGAGAAATTGCTTAAGGAGAAAACTCATGGGAACTAAGCTGAGAGCCTTGCCTTATTTATTTAGTGTAAAGAAGTGAGAAGATAGGAACATCTGGGTGGTTGCATTTACCTGATATTTAGTAGTTTGAATTGAATTCAGATTCTAAAAAACTTTTGGAATACGCATCTCTAATGTATCTAATTGCTGAAATCTTTACAAATGGGTCTAATTTTTAAAGAGAAAGGTGGGGTGCTATAACCATGTTAGGTTTTCTTGATAGATAAACTTCTGTAATTTAAAGAAAGAGGTACCTTTAAATCATTTGATCAATTAAAGGAAGAGAGTAAGACAATTAAGTCTAAGTAAGCATATTAACTGTCTTGCAGCCTGCTATTGAATTTCAAAATGCTGATAGGAACACTTTCTTTTCTTGCTATAAAGAGTGCAGAAAATCTGATTACAAGATGGAGAGAAGGAAGAAATAGGAAATCAGAAAGATTAATAGAGATAAGGGAGCCAAGGGGTCAATGGTTGAAATATGTAGCAGGAACTTAGCAATGAGAAGAATTAGAATAGTTAAGAGGACAAACGTAGGGGCACCATTAAGAGTAATAGAGATTCTTCAAATATATTAAGGTCAAGAAAAACAAAGAAAAGCTGAAGAACTATTACAGATTAAAGGAGACTACGGAGACAAGACCACTGGATGCTATATATAATCCTAGACTGGATTCTGTATAGTAGAGAAAAAAATCTTATAAAAGAATACTATTGGGACGATAAAAAACTTGGAATATGGATAGTAGTTAAAGTCTAGTATTAATGTTAATTTTCCTGAACCTGGTAACTGTACTAAGGTATATATATAAAACCTTAGTACAGTTATCTATATATGTACGTACACACACACACACACACAATGTGTATGTAGAAATATGTATTTTTTATGTATGTGTATGTGTGCATGGAGACAGACACACAGAATGATAAATCAAATTGGTCAAGCTATAAATAATCAGTGAATTTGGATAAAGGGCATATAGGAGTTCCTTGTCCTTGTAACTTTTCAATATTTTTGAAATTATAACAAAGTAAAAAGTTACAAAAAGTTAACACAGAGTAAAGGAACTAACCAATTTCTTAAACACACAGCCTATTGTATGCTTACACTCTCCTGAACACCCTGACATCAAAGTTTTCACCTGCCCATTAACAGGATATGCACTGAGAGCACCAGGAAAGCAAAGACTCTAGTGTATGCTCTTATAGTTTCCTGTTGACTTTCAACAGCAATTGCGTGCCTTGTCATCACCTGAAGTTGCCATTTCTATATCTTAAAAATCTTAAGATTCAAACAGAAATCCTTTGTTCCCAGTCCTGACCACCTTGACTCAAAGTATTGACAGTTGCTGAGGACCAGAAAACAAATGCAAGGAGGAAGTAAGCCTAGAGCTCTCCAGATGGCTCTATGTACCCCCACGGTTGAAGAGGCCAGAAGAGTTCAATCTTTAGTGGCTACAGAATCTCTCATTCCTTGGTGGCACTGGAAGCCCTCACACTTTATGATTTCCCCCAGCAGTTTTGAGGGATTCTCCCATGCCCTTAGGGACATGATGTTTAATTACCTTCCAGAAAGCCAGTAATGGTATTTTGTGGTCATGAACAGATTACACACACAGGCACGATACATATCCTCTCACAAAAGTGAGAGGCTGCATGACTCACTGTCTTCAATCCAGATAGCTAGCATATTATGTTTGGCCGGGACACAAAAACAGGTAGCTTAACTAGTAGCATGAGCATGTGCCCTTTGTCCATAGCCCAGAGGAGATCACCTGTTGGGCCCTCAGTGGAATTTCCACTCCCTGTCCAAGTCAAAAACATAATTGAAAAAAGATGTCGTTGGTCTCCAGGTGTTTCTTTGCATTGGCCAACTTCCGCCTTCTCTGCAGTGTCTCCCAGAAAAGAGAGGTTTGAAATCGAGTGGCAGTTGGTGAGTGTGAGTGATTGCAGGTAGAGTTGGATAGGAAATGGCACCCAACCAGTCAGACTGGAGGTCTCTTTTTGAGGACACTCAGAAGCTCTCATTCTCTTTTAAAAGATTTGCTCCTTTAAAAAATGTTCATGGCTGGGGTGCCTGGGTGGCACAGCGGTTAAGCGTCTGCCTTCGGCTCAGGGCGTGATCCCGGCGTTACGGGATCGAGCCCAACATCGGGCTCCTCCGCTATGAGCCTGCTTCGTCCTCTACCACTCCCCCTGCCTGTGTTCCCTCTCTCGCTGGCTGTCTCTATCTCAAAAAAAAAAAAAAAAATGTTCATGGCTGAGATACCTGGGTGGCTCAGTTGGTTAAGCATCTGCCTTTGGCTCAGGTGATGATCCCAAGGTCCTGGGATCTAGTCCCACATTGGACTCCTTGCTCACTGGGGAGTCCGCTTCTCCCTCTGCCTGCCTCTCTCTCTCTCCCTGACAAATTAATAAATAAAATCTTACAAAAAAAAAAAAAGATGTTCATGGCCTCATGAACCAGAACCAGGCTGGATATAACAGACATGTCCACCACCTGCCCTGCCTTCCCAACCTCTCCAGGCTTATCCCCATCTATTGGTGCTTTCCAAACCCTTTTAAAACATACTTTTGGGAAATCTCTACAGAGGAACTTCACTTGAACCTGTCCACTACTCTCCTTTATATCCCATCCATACTTAAACGTAAGTGTATCTTTCCCTTATGCCCTTAAAAAGTTGAATGTAAATGTGATTTTTTAAAACCCAAAACATATTAGGTCTTGGTTGCAAGCAGTAGAAATACATTCTGACTTCCTTAAGCAAAAAAGGCAATTTTTAGGAGTATGTGAACCTTACACGACATAATTGATAGGAAGGCTACAGAACAAAAGGTTGGGAACTAAGGAAGATGAAGAACCATGGATGATCCCACGTGAATAATCCGTGTACGACACTGCCACTGGCATCCCCACCAAGGCCACAGCTGAACACTACTACACTGGACGACAGCGACTGCTGTCCCAGGAATAATTTCTAAACTGATTTTTTTGTGTGTCTTTGCACCATGCCCTCAAAATTCAGAGTCCCCTGTGGGAACATTCAAGAGGCTCACCCTTAGGTCATAATCTTTTCACTATAGGCATCTATACCCTCACCAGAAGAGGTTCAGATTCGGAGGAGCAAAAGTGCCAACACACTTAAAAGCTTCAAAGGAACTGAAACTGAGAAACACTATTTCTAGTTTATTTGCAAATTGAAAATTTCATTTTTAAATATCCACCCCCTTCATGGAACTCTTTCATGGACTTGTATTTTTGACACCCTAGATTTATTCACTCAACGCCTTCCCCATTTCTGTAATATCATTTATTCTGTCTGTGTTCACTCTTAAATAGGGAGAAAATTATTTCCACACTTTGGTCTTAGCTTACTAAAATATTTGAATATTTTTTCTCCATTTATCATATGTCAGTGGGCTAAAGAGCAGGAGTAAATGTATCTAATCAGAAACAAAACGAATTGACCCCCTCCTTTCTATTTCCCTGGCAGAGGGTGCAGGATTAACAGGTCTTCTAATGCATCTCCTCCTCTGTCTAGTAGAAGTGGAAGTTGAAGCTGTTGGCTGGTCCTTCTCCTATAAAGTTCATAGTAAGTCTTGAAGAAAAATTGAAAACTAATATATTCCATTTAAACCTTTACTGAATATCTCCCTCACATGCACACAGATGAGGCCTCAAAATACCTTAGTCAGCTTTCAAGGCTAGTTTTCAAATAACTAAATGAAGATAAAGACTTTAGGATAACTGCTTTCTAATTACCCACCCTCCTTGAGGAGGCATCATAGGTATAGTGTATCTTCCTTATGGACCTCGAACATGCTTATGGGGTCAAGGAGTACTCCCCGATATTGAGTATCTACAGTATTCCAAGTTTTGTCCTGGGTGCCTCCTGTGTATTATTGCATTGAATCCTTAGGATGATAGAAGGATAATAATAATATGCTCTCTCTTCAGAGGCATAGACTTAAGCTAAACTAAGTAAGTTACAGAAGTCACAGAGCAGTAAATAAGAAAGTCAAGATTCAAACACATACTCCAGAACCCCTACTCTTTTCAATCATACCATGATGCCTTAGAAATGCACTTGCTATAGTCAGGTATTGTACTTGATCTGGTCTCAAGTGTTTTCTCTATAACCTGGAATTTCTATGAAACGTAGCATTTTTTTCCTTTACCAGGATGGTCAGTGTGGCCACAGATCCCAAAAAGCGTGGAAACCAGAACAACTGTCACAAACGCCAACATCAGGCCAATCACGAAAGTGATCCCATTACTTGCATTCATTCACAAAGCGTGTTGGTTTACTTCCCTTCTATACTGTTGAATATGCTACTCAGGCCCTGAAAAAAACAAAAATTAGGTTATGCCTTCTAAATGCCACATTCTATTTGAAGTCCTAGGTAGGGTAGGTAATGTTTTCACTTTCTTTTTTTCTGATTAGAAAAATACACCCATGATATAGTTTAGAAAATACAAAAATGTGGAAGAACAAATTAAGTTATCCATAATTGATGGGATGGTTTTGATTTGGTTAATATACCTAAATACAAGAAAAATCACAAGGCTGTAGCTCCACGCAAATGTTTTTAGTATAGAACCGCACTCGAATTCCTCTAGGCTCTCTCTTCAAGCCCACCAAGGCAAGAAACGATGCGAGAGCCCCTAAGAGCCCAATATCAGAAACATAATATTCACTTAATAATCATTCAATTAGTTAATCTCACCTAATTTGATCCCTGGCCACAGAGGCAAATGACAGTTTTCATGATGAAAGGCTGATATAGATCTACCAGTGGTGGCAATTCGTTATCCTTTCTTCAGCTGAAGGGGGTGCCAGTGGAAGCCAGCCTAGCCTAACAATTGTTGCCAGGCCTGCATTTTTCATCTCATAATCGTAAGAAGAGATGTGTGACTGAGATGGATGCATTCATCCACTCAACAATTATTTATTGACTGCCTACTATCTGCCAGGGCCTGGCAAGTCTTCTAGGTGCTAGGAATTTAGCAGTGAGCAAGACAGACAAAACACTGCTCTTAAAGGAAAACAAATGAGAAATGTTTTCAAAGGACCACAGTCCTTGTGTCTCAAATTTTCAAGTGAACTTCAAGTCTTTATTTGCTTTCTAGATTTATGCCAGGAGTGGAGGGACAAACCACCCCACCATCATTTGCTGAAAGGCGGTGTCCAGTCGAATACTGTGTTGAGACGAGGAAGCAGGCTCAAATTAGAGTGACGTTTAGGTAAAAAGAGGCTCTAGGTCGGAAGGTAGTTTAAACCCCCTAATGCCAAGGTAATGGGTCTGCTGGTTAGGTTTTTTCCCTCTCACACTCTTATGGACTTGTATCAAGAAGATGCCATATCCAGCTGAAGAGAAATATGAGAAAGGGTGACTATTTTTCCCAACAGTCCTGGACACAAGGTCTCTTTTTCCATGGAGACTTTCTTGATGCCTTTTATATGTGTGGGCACTTTTAGGCATGATTTTTGGGTGTAGCATGTTTCTCCCTTGTCCCATACAACACACCCAAATTAGCACAGAGAGCTCCTGGCTTCAAAATGTTGGATGCCTTCTTGAAGAAAGATCTCTTTGGCCTTCTAACACTTGGAAATTAGGGAGCTCTCAATGCCTTTTTTATTTTTCCATGACTGCCCAATATGGACAAGTTACAAAATTTTAATTTGGGAAAACGAACGTCACCAAGTCACACAAATGCAGGTTCACAAATAATTTGTCTCCCTACCAATTAAGTTTCCATTTATTTGTTTGTTTCAGAGATTGTTTGCGTCTTTCTCGAGCTACCCTCTGTTTCCTGTTTTGGAGCAGAGGTTGCAGGGTGGCCCTTGATGCCCAGGTATGAAGATGCTTGGTGATTAGAGAATGTTGAAAGGCACTGTGAGTTTTTGTCTGGCATCAACTTTCTTCAGCAGATGTTTCTAGTTGCTAACAAAGGACATGGAAAAACTTCTCTTTTACTGTCTTTATCCCAGTTCCTTTCACACTTGTGGAATGATTGACTTGTCATTGTGGGGGAGATTTGTATGGAAGAAGATAAAAGAAATTCAACCTCCTCCTTGCAGTATATAACCCTTTAAGTTGAGTAACAAAGAATGAACAAGGTGCAGCAAAATAACATAATTTCAAATTCTAGCATTGTCATACTAGATCACTGATTCTCAATATTTTTGCATATCAAGACCATTTTTTAATTTTAAAAAACAGTCATCAACACATACCACACACACACACAATTGTGGTTATGTTTTTGGTGTATGTTAATGTTACTTAGGAAAATACATAATCAGATACTACTACTAGGTATGAAGAAACATTTAAATGAATTTCTATTTTAACTAACCATAAGGCCATTTATATGCATTTGAAAAATAATAATGCATCTATGTAGAAGATATTTTGAAGCCACTGGCATGTTTGGTACACCGGTGGATTCATTGATTCCTGATAATAGCATTAGGGTTTTCATAGATTCAGATCACACAGGAGTTGAAAAGTTCAGATTTGGGGAATTAACACTGCACTCAACTTGAGTTGGACCAGAACCAGGGTAGGCATCTGGGGACCTTGGGCTTGACTGTGTCTGTGCCATGTGGCTAGGTAAACCTGGGCATGTTGCGTAATCTCTTTGGACTGCATTTTCTTCACTTGTAAAGTGGTGATGATAACATCTAATAATGTTAATATGATTCTCAAATCAGATCATAGATTCCTAGGACCGAAGGTACTCTTTCTATTTCTATTTCTCCCAAACTTGGTACCACACCACAGCATAGCCAATATGTACTTGCCTCATAAGGCCAAAAGTGAGAGATACTTCCAAAGGACTCAAGCCATCTGGGTAGTGACATTTATCCACCACTGGCTGTGCTGAATTTACACCGATGATCTATCCATGAAAGCCTTGGTGTCTGTTGTCCAACCTACCAAGTCATTTCCCAAACAGAAGCTCTGCTAATCCCTACATCTGCTGATATGATGTGCAATGCTGCTCTCTTAAGAACTGGCCTTTCTATTTATTACAATTCATATGAGGATTTGCAGAGCATGAATTCACTACAAAAACCAACTAAGGAAGTACCACGTTCATAGCTGAAATTGTAGCATTTTGAGTCTGTAAATAGCGCCCCTTATGTAATCCATTATTCTCAGCAAGGATCCGTGGGCTCAAGTCTATTTATTTTAATTCAGTTTTTCTCATGTCATCTGGTAAGATTTAGCTATAACTGTAGCAGCTGCACTCCAAATTACCATGCTGCTCGGAACAGACTCACAGTGTGCTGCTCTATGATGACTCCGTCTTTTTTCTCATAACAAGCTTAACGCTCTGGGTCCCACGCTAAGTGTACATTCGTATCCCAGGAAGAGTGAGCAAGGTGGCACAGGGACAGGTAGCATCCCTTAGAACATTGCTCAGGGTGCTGCAGCTGCTTGGTCCTTGCCCCGAGGGCAGCCAAAACATCCAGATCAAAGGAAGCTCAGGAAGAACGAAGGCACAACCCTAATTCAATACAGGAAAATTGCCATGACTGTAGCGCTTAGTTCATTCTTCCAAGAAAACAACAACAAAAGAGGAGGGAGGGAAAAAAAAAAGACAAAAAAATCCCTAAGATCAGGCTCTGGCATCAGGAATTAGTCTGCCAAGGCAGAAGGCATCCCCACTGGGGAAGGAGGCTCATTTCCCTGGATTAATCAGAGAGTTTCGAGTCTGCTTTCATTTCTAAATGTACTACTGCCAAAGTACAACATAAGCCACTGAATTCCTTCCCACAAACTAGAATTATTAGCTGTCATACAAGTTAACCAGTTTTAATAAAACACCAGGAAAAGTGAAATCCATCTACAGTGAAAGAGTTAAACCAGGAGATAGGTAATCAGAGGCTAGGGTTTTTTAACCTCATTAAGAGCCTAATATAAATTCATCTTAGGGTATTAATAAAAAGCAGTTACCCAGGTGGTTACATGTTGATGCTAGTCTGATCTGATAAGGTGGTCGGTAAATTCTTTTTGTGGTGGAAGAAGGGTAAGGTGTAGCCACCACCATAGTAGCTGAGATTGCTGATGGCCAAAATTTCTCTATGGAAAGAAAATACAGAAGATCTATGAAAAAAATTAATTTTCCACTATCGGAGCTTCATTTTCATTCTGGTTTGGAGCAATAATAGGCTTAAAACTAGGTAAAAGAGGTAGAAACATTTTTTTTTAGAGGCTTTTGATCCCAGTAGCTTCCCACAGTGACTGACACTGAGCGCCCTTCCCCCGCCTCCATTAGTCACTCCTCAGAGTTAAGACAAGTTTCCAGGAGGGACAAGTTAAAATGCCAGTATGGTTACCTGGGAGGATGACACATGAATATCATAATCACATCAGTTTACCAGGTTGCTTGGTGATGAAGCAAGGCTTTCAGCCTAAGAGGAGCAAAGCCAGCATACTCCACAGGAACAAGGACACTGCTGGGTGGAAAGTAGAGCTCTCTGGGACAGGAATTCCTGTGAGAAGTGCTCCAGGAGGAGCCCTCTCCCACTCAGGGGAAGCAGGGAGGCCTTGGGGCAATCTAGGGGGTAAGGGGCTGGATACGCAGACCAGACCACAGAAGGGGCAAAGAGAACTCAAGGCTCTGGAGTCAACTATACTGACTCCTCCTTTACTCTAGAACAAGAACACCACAACAGAGGCTGCAGTGTTATTCTGGGCTAAGACTCCTGTTCTCTTCCTGAATTGCTACCTTTCATGGTTTTCATCATGACATTAATCAGTTTGGTTGGTGGCACCACCAACTCAGACCCAAACAGATCATGTAAATATAGCAATCTTAACCAAAAAGACAATAGTGCATAGATTAAACCTTTCCTCAATATATCATTTTAGATCAAGGGAAAGATCTAAAGGGAGGTATAGATCAACTATATTCATAATCATATAGTAAACTCCTCTGAATTTACCTAGATCCAGTAATTTCTAAAGCTACATTTTCTATATACCGGACATATTAGCAAAATTGAAAAGTTTTACTTAGAAAAAAAAAGTGAGCATTTTTGTTTGTTTTAAACTGAAAAGCGGCACAATTTATTTCTAGTTTCACATTTGTCTACCTCTCATTTAACACTGTAGAGTAAAATTAAATTAGGAAAAGATTCATATTTACTGTTCTGGGGGGGGGATTGTTTTCCTATCTGTATTCAATCTGTTTTTATTGCTATTTACTTTTTCTACCATTCATAAAAGTGTTTCTTTTTATATAAGAGAGAAATTGAAAAAGAAAAAATAGAGAAAAGTTGAAACGAGGAATTGATGATAATGTTTACAGCCTGGGGGTGAACAAATTCATCAGTATTAGATGAGAAGACTTTCTTTTCTAGCACGGGTGCTAGCCTACGTTCCTCTTCTGTTCTGAATGGACTGTGTGGTTTCTGTCAGCTCTGCCTCTTTTGAGAGATTACAGGCATTGTGTGTCTTGAGGGAAAGTAAATATCTACCATAGCACCTAACTGGGAATTCCTATTCTTACTAGGGACAGAGAAAGGGTATAGTGAGAAGAGGGGTTCTTCAGGATTTTCTCTTCATGTTTTATTATTAATTGAAAGAAAGGGAAGTTGGGACTGGGGAGAGAAAGAAGGGGCACTTGGAACAGCCCTCACCTGGACACCTTGCCCTCAGAATTTGCAGGTTTGGCCCTGCACAGGTGAGGCACAATGAAGCTTAACAATAAGGCACAGTACAGTTCGTTACTCAATCTTTCTATCTGGCCAGCCCCAGCCCAAGGCTCCTGAAACAAAATTATCATCCTTAGAGCCAAAGTCATTCTCTTTCCTGGTAACTTGAAAAATTAGCCAATTCCACTGCCCAAATATAGCATCCAATTATCATAGGCATTTCTATTAATTTGCATAAAACATCGCAAGGGAAGATTCTAGTATCCAAACCTTTCCCTTAATTCATTAGTCATGTCATTCTTAAAGGACTCCACTCTTTAAAAAGATTACTGCCTTTTGATTAGATCTGAAAATAGGAAGGTGCATCCCAGGACAAAACAATGAGATTGTCTCCAGCGGGTCTAAGAAAAAAATTAGTTCTTCAGAAGCTAACTGAAGTCATTAGCATGGGGTGTAGGAATGCCATCTGATCCAAACTCCTACTCAATGGAATAAGAGAATCTACCATACCATGTCCCCAACAGATGTCTAGTCTCCACTTTAATATTGTCAATGTACAACACATACAACCCACGTGTTTGCAGAATGGCTCACTTCTGCTTTTCAACAGCTCCAATGTTTTGGTTTGTGTTATCATATATTTGTCTGCTTCTCTATATTTTCATTAACCTGATTGTTTTATTCCCCTACTCAAAACACTGATAACTCTCCAGGGCTTCAGAATAAACCCAAGTTCTTGAGCATTACACTCTCGGAACTTTATAATCTTTATAATCTATAAAATAAAAACAGTCTTTTGAATTTTAAGAACCTCATAGGATCTCCTTGCAAGTATTCTGAGCCCTAGCAACACCCAGCTGTTAACTGTTTCTCAAAGATGTCAGATATTTTCACAGCATTCTGGGACTGTTCTCCCTCCCTGAAGTGTACTTTCCACCTTACTGCTCCCGGCAGAAATTCTACTTATCAGTGCTCCCTTCCATGAGAACCCTTCTCCAACATCAAAGTCAGAATTGAGGACTCTCTTATCTGCACTCCCATAGAATGTAAGAGCCAGGACCGCATCCCTCATGTTCACCAATATATCTCCATTCCCAGCATCCTTCAGGATGCCAAGTCAGCACTAAACAATCACTTGCTGAATGATTGCTTGTGATAAAAGAATGAGTAAACAAATCTATATGGCACTTGCCAGAGTGTAACTTGTGTGACTACTGAATGTGTCTGTCTTCCCCACCAGACTGGAAGCTCCTTGTCAACAGGGATCATGTTCTGCTCCTCTGTGTGCTCCATCCCTAGCACAGTGCTCAGCACATAACAAGTATTAAAGCATGCATTTGAACTAATTCATTTAGTAAATATTACTGAATGACAAATACATGTGCAAAACACTGTTAGGCCCATGTGTCTTTCAACTACATTGAGATTATATGCTCTTAAAGAGTATATAATCTAATAGGAAAGACAAGATCACAAAACAATAATTAATATATCAGATTGGCTTTTATTATCTTGTACATTATTTTTCTGATGAGTCATTAGAAGAGTGTCTAAACAATTTAGTTTTTTAAAAGTGCAAATTAAAGCAACTTTTTAAAAAATATTTATTTATTTTGAGAGAGAGAGTGTGTGCATGCTCACGTGAGCAGGGGGAGTGGCAAAGGGAGAGGGAGAGAATCTCAAGCAGACCCCCTGCTGAGTACAGAGCCCAGTACAGGCTTTATCGCATCACCCCAGATCATGACCTGAACTGAAATCAAGAGTCGGTTGCTTAACCAACTGAGCCACCCAAGCGCCCCTAAAGCAACTTTTTTTTTTTAAATAACAAGAGCTAAAATGTTATTGGATGTTTATACTTGGCCAGATCCCATTCTCAGCTTTCTACATGTCTTCTCCTATACTTGCAACAGCAGCCTTGCAACACAGAGAGACATTAAGTAACTTTCCCAAGGTCACACATACAGTAAGTTGCAGGAACAGGATTTGAATTCAGCCCATCCATTTGACCATGTATACTGTTTTTTTGGCAAAAGAAACACACCTCACATTAGGCAATAGTCTCCTGATATTTAGAACAGAAGTCTGTTCTGCTGGGAAGACTTGGAGCAATGTCTAGCTGCTAATTTTCCCAACTCTATTAGGACACTCACATTGATAGCTTCTACGGGAATAGCCTGAAGGATACTAGAGCTGATTCTGAAAAAAATGGAACATCTAAATATACCAACGGAGGAAATCTAACATAAGCAAAGATAGAAATTTTTTGGAAAGATACGGAATAACTCTGAAAATGAAACAGAAGTTGAAAAACCAGATTTCTGAATCAACAGGAACCAGCGTAACTCTTTGGCCGTAGGGAGCAGACACTAAAGGTGTTTTCTGGCTGGCCGAGGAGGGTCGAACATATTGATTGGCAATACCAGCAGAGCTGAATCCAGTGGGGGTCGGGCTGTTCTCTGAACCACAGTGCTCATTCCATTACCAGAGAAAAAAGACGATATGAGGCAGAATGGCAACAGATACCTATTTCAGTAAATATTATAGCTGTCAGAGTTATCAAATTTTTCAAGATAAAATGACTTGTAAATTCCTGGAATCCTGAATTCAATGTAGACAAAATCATGTATAGTAAATCTATAATAGGATGCTAACAAAGAACAGATTATAAAGTATGGCCTGGAAAAGCTTTTACTGTATATATGCTGTAACAATACAAAACACTTTTAAAAGGCAAACTCACCCATTTTTCCCATATTCTCCTCTGACACTTGATCATATATATATAAAATCCTGGCACAGAGTTATGTTTTCTGAATTTCCCCCTTTCCCTATATCATAGACATGCCCCCAGGTTCCTTCATAGTCTTTATAATTTTCATTTTAATTATTTTATAGTATTCTATATGTTTCCAACATAATTTGCTCATTGACTCTCATGAATGTTTGGAATATTTCTAATTTTTATCCAATATGTAATTCTATCATTAATGTCTTCATGTATACAAATTTCCCTTTCCTTGTATTATTTCCTTAGGATAAACATCAAGAAGTGCAATTTGGGTCAGATATACAAAGTATAAACAATCTGTGGTTCCTGAAATGATTTGTCATATTATTTCGGAAAAGGTATACCAGGTCCAATTTGCCGTTAGCAATGTTTCATCCTCCCAACTACATGGCATCACCACCATTTTGCTAGTCATTAAGATTTAAAGTGGTACTTTGTTGTTGAAATTTGCTTAAATGTATGGAGGGATTCTCCATGCTATATCCCATTATACCAATGCAAGAGACAGCTTGATCTGAAGCCACCAGTTACCTGTCCTGATATGTTACTCGTGTTTTCTTTTGTTTTGTTTTTTTAAAGTATGCTCCACATGTGGAGCCCACCACAGGGTTTGAACTCACAACCCTGAGATCAAGACCTGAGCTGAAATCAAGAGTCGGACACTTAACCAACTGAGCCACCCAGGCACCCCTCTTGTATTCTTTAAATTCACTATCTTCTTCATTCCAGCAAAACCAATTTGCTAGCTTTTCAATGTATGTACTTGCATGAATGTGACTTTTTTGAGCTCTGAAGTGTTTTATTGGGCAGAAAAAAATTATTTGTAAGTTCTCTTAATTTAAAAAAAACTTTCAATTTATTGAATTTACAAACTTAAAAACCTAAAGCTTTTCTGTTCACCTTGGAAATCTTATTTTATTAGCCTAAAAAATTTTAGCAATTTCTTTAAAAAGCCTTTAGAATATATTATTTACAAACTTTGCTAAATTAAATACTTTCAAATAATGTTCAATGCATTAGTGCACTTAATGTATTTTATTTTTTTAAGTACTGCTATTGGGACAATAATTTTCTGAGTACTTTGAGAATCTTAACATTCTAATAAATTAGATTTACAGATATGATGGACTTTATGTTTTCTTATGTCTTCCAATACTCTAAACTTGGTAAGGTTTAACTTAAAAGAACAAATCTAATCAATTATGCAAGTATACATTTTAAATTGGAATTATAAGGCTTACCTGTTATTGAATAGACCAAAATATTCTTAAATCTTCCAAAATAAAATAATACATATACCAGAAATTATTTATTTAAAAACATATTAATGCTCTGTGTTTGATTTTCTTAATCATCTATAATTAATGCTAAATATACCCACTGGGAAACCTCCTTGACTAACTGAGTTCACTTCAACGGAGACTTGGCCTGGGATGCTGCCTGGGTTCTTGCTGGCAACTCTTATTGGCACACTAAGCCCACTTCTAGCCTATAACAGAGACCACATAAAGAAGTATTGGTTTCTTGGCCCTCCTGGACTTGTCTTCAATGTGGTCCTCATCCCTGTTCATGTCACAAAACTCTGAAACTATTACCCATACTGGTCACTTGATTGGCCTGGGCAACCATTTAACTTCCAACTCTAAAACCCTTTAAACCTCACTCAATCCTGCCTTCTTTTTTCACTTCCATCCTACCAGGTCCACACAAGTATTATGGATGCGAAAATGGTATCTAACCGAAATCTTGATATCTTCCATGGTTTTGCCTGACTTCTCAGTCACAAGTGCCAAGTTCATTCTACTGACAATAACAAGCTAATACACACTTTTGTTGAAGTCAATTTTATCCTCCTTGGAATTCATTTTCTCCTATTTACAACCCATTGAGATCAAATTTTGCAAAATTTTGATTAATCAAAATTTGAAAATTTGGCAATCTATTAAAGGACGCTACATGATTTTCCACCGTAGCTTTCATATCGTTGGGCTTATTAACTAGTTATATCTTCGTTATAACAATGGTTTGTAGCCAAAACATCCGGAAGAAAATGCCATGTGAAAATGTACAGAGATTTCTCGGGACTAGAACAAAATATGTGTCACTATTCTAGCACTTACAATATCCAGGGTTTCCAGGTATTCAATGAACATAGAAGATTTTAATGATCATATAATTACACCAACAGTACTTAACATGAATTGAGCATTTACTCAAATACCAACTGTTCTGCATTCTTTTATGAGATGGTCAGTCAGGTGCAGCCACAAGAGGAGACAGATGAGAGGCTCAGGGCAACAAAACATATTGTACTCACAGGTCCTAGAGGCAGGAGGCACAGCATGGCACACAGGACCACGTGGAAAAGACACCAGGAGGCAGAAGACTGGAGAGAGTATGGGGAGTGCACAGGCCATGCTTTTGAGTTTCAGCTGCAAAGGCAAGGCACCGCAAGGTAGGTTAGGATTGGCTAGTCTGGCTAATTTCACTGGGTTTTGCGCTGCTATAGGGTGGTCTCTAGTTGTCTGATTCTGGTCCTGGGATGAGTAAAGCAGAGGAATATCACCTCCTGGGGTCCATGGGCCAGAGAAAGGAAGTGTGGCTCCAGATTGGTTAGTTTGCATAAAAGACATGCTCCCTGCTGGGCCCTTTGTTAAATCTAAGAATTGGTCAGCCCGGGAAAGGTAATATCTTCCCAACCAGAAGTGATTTTTAAGATGTCAAAACATCATAATAAACAAAATATAAAAATACAGACAAGAGAGAAACTAAATTCACTGAGTACTCCCCATGTCTTAGGCACTCTGCAAAACACTGTAAATGCTTATCTAACCTAATTAACATAAAGTCTAGGAGGTGATGGGTTTCACAACCTGGCAATCTGTGTGTCAAAGGAGAAAAAAGTTGTAAGGACAGAAACATACAGGTATTAAACACCAATGTGTCACCTAGCTCTAAGAATACTTAAGAGTTGGTAAACAAAATGCCTCATGAACAGGTTTGGGGTGTTTTTCCTTCTGTATGTTAATCAGCAATAAGCATTATATGCAAATCAGAATATCTGCCACTGTGCCATCATTTGAATCTTCAGAATCCAGGTTCCAGGCTCCATAAGAGTTGAAGGAAGAGCCAATAGTGTGTCTAGTTACAAGCAATCCTACCGTATGTCACTTCACATAATCATCCTATCATGGCTGACAAGGGGCGGCATCATCTGTAAGCATCTGTTTCCATCCTAAAGGGGTTGGACAGCTGCCAAAGAGAAGGGAAGAGAGTGAGGAAGGGGGAGTAAACCCCCACAAAGCCACTTTATTCTTCTCATCCTCCAACCACCCCACTTATTAAAGTATTATCACCAACACCCCCATTTTATACACTATCCTCCCCCAACTCTATCTTCCCCAGACCATTTTCCCTTTCCATTCAGAAATAACCAAGAAAAGCACCATGTATGTGACAGTTGAATGACTTAACTCTTTTGTGTATATAAAGTCCTATGTGTAGCCTCTGCACAAACGTTTTCAAGCAAACCAGATTGGGGGTGGGTGAAGAGGAGAAGAAAGGATGCGGGGTGAGACTGGAGGAATCAGGGAAGCAGGGTCCTCACTGGCAATTCTAAAGTTGGAGCAGGGCAGCTGACATGAGGACAAAGTTTCCTCAAACAAGCAACTCAATTTATAACATAGCTCACAAGTGGGTTTTAATAACAAGCCTGAGCCATCTGGTAGCTTCCTATTTTAGCTAATTATTCTTGGTTAAGTAAGTGCTAAGCTTTTAAAATTATTGTTTAATTTTTTTTTTCTTTTTGTCACCCTCCCTCTATATTTTGGTTTCCTGGGGTAAATCCCTGTCCTACTTACTTTTCTGGGGAAAGCCTAACTTGCCTACTATTCTTAGCAGAAAAGCCTCTAAGGAAATCTCAAAAATGTTTCCTTTAGCACTCTGATTCTCTAAATTTTCCATCAAAATATACTACCCTAAACAGCAGAGTTAATTAACCATATACCCCAAGGGTCTAGGGTTGTATCCAAAACAGCTTTCACTAGCAATCTTAAACTACACCTTAAAATTTCACACCGTGCTTGCTTCCTTACCCACCCACCTCTTATATAGATGCCTTTCGGGATTATTAAAATATGGCAGGCACCTGGGTGGCTCAGTGGGTTAAGCAGCTGACTCTTGGTTTCAGCTCAAGTCATGATCTCAGGGTCCTGAGATGGAGCCCCAGGTTAGGCTCCGTTCTCAATGGTGAGTGTGCTTAAAGATTCTGGCTCCCTCTGCTTCTCCCCCTTCCCCAAGTCTAAAATAAACAAATCATTTTTTTTTAAATGGCTCAATTATCATTGAGTAAAACTGAATCACCAATTTTAAAATCGAATTTCCAAGAAGATATATCAAATTGTCCTGTGACATTATACACCCTTCAGAACATTGCCACACTGCAAAAGCCCATTAAGGAAAATGAGTTTAAGACTGTAAGGAATAACAGAAGAGAGAGGTCTTGGTCAGGTGGTGGCAATGGAAATAAAGGTAAGATATGTGAATCTCTGAAGAAACAATGAAGGTATCTGGAAAACAGCCTAGAACTGAGGAACATCACTGGGAAATTATATCAGCTTGAGGCCTTGGCCTCAGTCCTCACTCCATAGATGTTAACCTTCATCCCTTCCCCACCGTGGGTTACCCTTTTCCCTTGCCCAGAATAAAGAAGATAAAGAGAATAAGTGATCCAGATACTCCAAACTGTAACTGTGAACTCTTTGAAAAAGTATGAATTTCAGAGAATCACTCATCTTGATTCAAATCCCAGCTCTCTCCCTCTGAATCTTGTTAAATTTGGGGCACAATTGCTCCAATTTCCTGAGTTGGAAAGGCATAATGTATATTATCATAGGACTCTAAAATTCTAAAGATTGATTGAGGTTAAGCACACAGTAGGGCTTTTAAAATGATAAATAACTTATAAATTAGTGAAACGTACAAAGATATGGAAAGAAAATAAATCTCCTCTATTTCATATACCTACTCCAATCCCCAATGAGACCCCCCCCCCCCCCGCACTCTGCTTTAGGTGGGGTGAAATAGCGAGAAATGAATCCCCCACGTTGTAACGGGGCAGTCACGGGCGTCTTCCAGGGTTCTCGGATCTGTGTCCAGCCCTTGGTTTGCACCGCTCTCCAGAGCGGAGTGTCTGGGCACGTCCCCAGCGGGGGGTGTGCGCCTAGGGCCCGAGGTCTGTACTCCCCAAATAGCTGGGCTGGATCACGGCCACCCTGCGCGGTTGCGTCCCTGACAGAGTTCAAAATGGCGCCTGGAACGAAACAGCCTCGCTCCTTCTGGCTTTTCCTTTAATCCATCTAAATCCTTCTTCGGTCTTTAACATCCGGGTCTCACAACTCGCTGCCCGCCCTGTCTGTCTTTCGGGGTCCTGTCTGTCTCTCCTCCTTGGCGTTGCTCCACCCTTCCTGCCTCGGGAGGCCCTCTTCCCTGGCACTTGGGGCGCTCCCCAGCCTTGGCTCTAGTGCCTACAACGTCTAACTCTTCATAGATACGTGGCTCTGTAATGAGTGGTTAAGAAACTGAAAAACCCTTTCTCTCTCGATAAATTCTAGATTTCAAGACTATAGTCTCAAAACTTCGATTCCAGTTGTCAAAAGCTGAATACAGACTCTTCGCATTCCTGCGGTAACAAGCCCCAACCTCCCTGACACCAACGGATGCCTCTGGCAAATCAGAGAGAAATACAGACAAGAAAAGCAGACTGATAGATTTTAAAATATATATTATCCTCATGACACTATTTCTTTTTCCATCGAGGCAGTATTTTAGTTGGTAAGGAGGTCTCAGAGCACTCTACTATCAATACCATACTTCGGGTGATGAGAGTTAAACCGGATTTTATGGGTTGGCCTAGGAGTATAATCATCATAAATAACATTGCTTCTATGGGAAAATGTCTTGAGAGTGCTTAATAACTGACTTACAAATGAATTTTTGGAACATAGCTGGTTTGTAAGTTGAGAATGGATAGTATTCCTCTTTAATACCAAAAACTTCCCTGAGTTATACAAAGTGAAAGCTAAGGAGGATGATTATCTTGGACTAGAAAAATTAATATTTCTAGTTTCTCTGCTTTTATAACTTACTTCCTCAGCTTTTTAGCACAAATATAACAGATCAGAGAGGCCAAATTTGAACTATAAACTCCAGGCTGTGGCGAATTAAATGTATTTGCTTTGTTCTGCAGATGTTAAACACAATTCCCACAAAATTTGAAAGGTGGAGTTAATTCTGACTTAGACGAATCTAATGAGCATCTGTTTTGATTTTTCTAACCATTGATCTGATTTTCTTTTAACTTGATACTGGTTGGTTTACACAAGTCCGTGTGATAATTGCAAATAGCCAAAGGTGAAGTCATTCCAGAACCCCCAAAACAGTTTTTTTTCCCTTAAAATGTCACATGGTTCTTGAGACATTTAAAAATTTTGTATGAGTGCAGAGTAAGTGATGCATAAACACATGTACCTTTTACTTCTACAAATGTGTCTATACACAAACACATAACTAAATAAAAATTGAGAAGTTGGGTACGACTTTCTGTGAGGGGAAGAAGTTTTTTTTAACAAGTATATAGAAAATCAGGAAAACTCCACAATCGTCCCCCACAAAATTCATATGATGAAGTCCTAAATCCCAGTACCTCAGACTATGACCATATTCGGAGAAAGAAGTTTTAAAGAGGTAATTAAGTAAAGTGAGATCATGGTCGGGGAGGCTCCCAATTCAATATGATGATGTCCTTATCCGAAGGGGAAATTTGGATACAGACACATGGACAGAGGGAAGACCTCGTGAAGATTCCGGGAGAAGATAGTCACTTACAAGCCACGGAGAGAGGCCTAAGGGGAAACCTACCCTGCCGACACCTTACTCTTCCAGCCTCCAGAACTGTGAGAAAATTAATTCCTGTTATTTAAGCCACTCAGTCTGTGGTACTTTGTTATGGAAGCCCTAGCAAACTAATGTCCTCCATAACCTAAAATTATATCTAGAGGTATAAAATATAATTTAGGCTACTTGGTGGAATAGGTACCTTATGGATAGGGTGATATTTGGGAGTTTTGCAAATGCTTAATTTGAATTTTACTTTAAGTTACATTTTAAGTATTTTAAAACTGTAATAAAAATATTCAAACATAGTAAGTATCAAGACCGGACCCATTGCAGACCTTCATTCCAATACGTTGCATTGCCAGTTTCAATGATCACTGGCTAGCACTCAGAATGAAGCTTTTCCTCACATCGCCTTTTCCTCACATTGCATTATGTCTTTTAATTACCTGCAGATATTATCGGAAATGCTGCAGCTTTGCACCAAGTTTTTAATGCAGTCCTGAATGAAATGTCTATGTTCAGTAGTAATTCTTTAATTTTACCACATTAAATAAAGATTAGAGGACTATCAAAAAATTGCATATTCCTATAAGAAAACTTAAAATGTAATAGGAAAAAACATTTTCAGATTCCCTCTACAGTTTCTTGTTATGAATTATTTTTACATTATTAGAGTAAGGAGACATGCATAATGAGAATTACAAATCAAAAAAATATAATTTCCAAAAGTTGATATGCTTACTATAAAACATTCTGAAAATGCAGAAAATACTAAAGAGGAAAAAACTCACTCAGGACCCACAAAATCCAGTTCTGCATATAACAGCTTGCATAAAATTATGAGTATATTACTTTTCTCTACAGTCAAATACAGGTATGCCACATTCAAATGAATGTCAGGTAAGGCTCCAACACATTTGTTCAGCACATGCCTTTCTTATGATATATATAATAATGAATTGTACAAGAAAAAGAGATGACCATGGCCTGTTGAGTCATAGTGACAAAATGCGGAAGATAGCTTTGGCACATATTGTGAGCTTTCCATATGACTTAATATGCTTTGTAAGAAAAGTAAGCAATTGATAGATCTTATTGGCAGTGAATTTGGAAACAAAAATGCCCTGTTAATTCTCTTTCAATTATTTGAACCAATTTAATTAAAGAGAATCCTCAGATTGCAATGAGAATTGCTTTAAAAAGTGAATACTATTTGCAATTCAGGATCTCCCTCAGTACAGAAGATAACTTGATGTGGATGCAATTTTGCAGCAAAAGTCTACAAGCCTCCATTTCAGTTTTCTTAGTTTTTAATGTGTAGTCCCACTACTATCCTTAACTGACCTTTATTTCAATGTAAGATTCCATTTGAAAAAAAAATGTATGTGGAAACCACTGAAATGGAGGAATAAGTGAAGGAACTGGGCTCTTGAAGGGAGACATTCAAGTTGCCTTCATATTATTTGAAAGAGAAGCAGTTTATGCTGTTTGCTTCAGAAAGCAGGAGAGTGACTTGATGATGTTGCAGACAACAGATCTCAGCACGATAGAAGAAAAAACTTTGCCACAATTCATTCGTTTGAAAAGTAAAATGCTGCCTCTGGAGCTCCCAAGGACCCAGGCATGAGAATATTTAGGCAAAGGTTGGGCCTTCAAGGAGTTCTGCACCAGAGAGTCCTCCTTTGGAAAGGAAAGAATAACTCCACTCCGGAGCTCAGAATCCAAGGACGAACAACGCTTCGAGAAGCAAGCAAGCATGTTAGTCTTCCTCTTTTAAGGATTTGAGAGAAAACCCTCGACTTTTCTGCTCGCTTAATCATGTAAACCAGGAGATTAGAGTCGCATATAACCAGAATGCTCCGCCTGATACAGCAGAGCTCCACAGCAGAGGGCAACTTTAGAAAAGCTCCCTCCTTATGTGGGGATAAAGTAGTGCTTGGAAACACTAACCTTCAGGAATTGGGGTTTGTAAGGTAGGAAAAACAAGCGAAGGGATTCAAGAAATTATACCCTGAAAAGGGAAAATAGTAATTTAGAGCTGACTTACATAAGAGCATTTGATAGGTTCAGGTTTATGCAGCTGAAGAGAGAGCAGGAAAGCGTTGTCAATGAGGATGCTTCCAAGTCCACCCTAATATTAATGGCTTATTCAAGTTCTTGAATATTCACTTTGGGAGAAAGTCGAGGCATGCACACTGCAGACTGTGACTTACTCCTGAACTCATCCAAGAGAGGCAGAGTAATGTGACAGTGAGCAGAAGGCCTTCTGAGCCCCAACTGCCTGGTTTCAGTTTCTGCCCATACTGAGAGGGAGACCCATCTGTCCTGGGTTGCAAGAGACTCTTCCGATTTTAACACTACAAGTCTCATTTCTTGAGAGCCCCCTCAGTCTCAGGCAAACCAGGACATTTGGCCACTCGGGTTCTACACCTGGCTAGCTGGGAAAACTTGCCTAAATTCTGTGGGACAATAAAAGCTACCTCAATAGTGCCATGCGGATAAAGTGAGTCATGAATACAAAGTGCGTGGCAGAGTGTCTGTATGTGTTTACATTCAATAAACAGGAGTGATTTTTATTATCCGTGATCAAGCTCTGCTCAGCCAGCGATGCGACCACGTGACGTGTCAGTTCTATGTGGGTGCTTACTTGCAACTATTTAAAACAAGTCCCTCCTTGTTTAGATCACTGTCTTATCAATAGCTGAATCGCAAGTCACAAAAAAAAAAGGATCTATCCATTTTTATATTAATCTAATTGATCAACTATATATTTATTTTTATATTTCCACATTAATGGAATGGATCCATCATTTAAACCCATATATTTAAACCCACATATAAACCATACATACAATGTCCAAATCCACAACTCAGAGGACTACATTCTTCAGGAATTTCACAACAGTGCTGGGTGCTTTCTCTGTAGAAGATACAATGGGTCTTGGAATCACCTAGAACAGTCCAAGTAAGGTGTTAGAAAAATGGGGAAAACAGACCGGAGACAGAATGGATTATTCAGTGGGTGAATCAGAGCGATGATGTATTTCCATGCAAATGCTGACAGCAAGGAAACGCTAAGAAAAAGGCTGGAGTGTGGTGCTCATCTGTCATCATTTAAATAACTTTACGATGTTCAACCCGGAAAAAAAGAAAGAGATTGAAAATGTAGAGTACATCCCACAATGATCACGTGAACGCATCATTCACCAGAAAAGACTCCTTGTTCCTAAAGTATATTTAAAGACAATAGGCAGATACAGCTATACAAAAAGAAAAAAAAGAAAGAGAGAGTATAAATTCTTCAGCAGTAGTGGGCAAGGCTTTCCTATACGACATGAAAAGCACCCCAATCATATTTAGGGTGAAAAACTGAAAGTGGGAGAAACCATACCGTGGCAGAATTACCAAGGGCACCTCATCTGCTTTGATGGGAGAGGATCTGACCCACTGCCATCATGCTATTCTTTCTACCTTGACGGAGGAGGGCGAGATGACTTTTGAATACCCTTCCAGGAATAAAAAGAAAAGGGGGGAGGGGAGGGAGTTTGCTGATTCAGAGCTAAGAAAGTTAGTAATGGTCACATTTTAGAAGAAAGCAGTTTAAGAAAGGTCAGTGTAGAGCCTCACGTGTGTGGACAGGATTCATACGAAGCACATTTGCTGAAGGACTAGGTCCTGCATTCTGCCTTACAAACAGCTGGCGTGGCTCTGAAGAGCAGGGGTGTCGTGCCCCCCACGCTCCCCTCCCACCGCCAATCCTTCTGGGGACAGGAAGTTTGCAAGTTGCTGGGCATTTATTTTTCCTTCAGATTATGCAGAGGTAACAGACCACATGAATTTTGTTCATTCATGGAATAGTTAGTTTATTCACCCTAGAGATTGGTTTAGACAAAATAAAGCCTTAGTCAACTGGAGACTAACTTACTACAACCTTTAATTAACATTTTTCCTTTTCATTTAGCTTCGATGAGAAATGAAGTGAATCACAAGAAAGTAATTTGACATGAGGGATTTATCTTTGAACCAACCAGTTCCAAGGCGTAACCAGGTATTAGTCAAGATTCTTCTCTGGCTCATCTTGTTTGTCTTTTCTATTTATGATCAAATAAAGAGTGTGAATTTATGCTCACATCAATAACCCCTAAGCATAAAACGGTGTGAGATACCTCTCAATCAGAGAGAATTTATTAGCCTTCTAGAATTGGAAGGAACCTTCAAGATAGGGTTTGCTTCTTGTCCTATCCATGCCCCTTTCTCTCTCAAGGATGTCCAGGTTTGGATAATAAATTATTTGCTCACCATATTCGATCATCTATCAGTAATTTAAGAAACATTTTCAGTAGCAGGATCCTTTTCAAAAACTAAATCTTAACACAGAGCTCTGATATATAAACAGGGTAACCAGCCATCCAGTTTGACCAGGACATTTGATGGGTTTAGGAGGAAGAGCATTCAGTGCTAAAACTGGAACAATCCCAGGCAAACGAGGATAGTGGTCACCCTGTTATAAAATAACAAAAGCTTTGTTTTGCCAGTGTAAATATATTTTTTATAAGTACAAATTCATAATGTTCATTTATTATTAAGCCAATCAATGGGGGGAAATAGGTCATTTCAAGGAGCACGAAAAAGAAAAAAATCATATTGAGAGTGATAGTTGCACTCTTACATGAGACTCGGGATGCAGTTTATTTCTGTATTTGTTTTGGTTTCATAATATTGAGGAAACCCTGGTTTGCATGAGTAAGTAGTTGTGAGTGGTAGTTTGTTGTTGTTGTTCCTATAACAGTCCTCCCTAGAAGCTCAGGATTCTTTCTCATTAGACTGATCCAGAAGCTTATAAGAAGAAAAGCAGAATATGTCTTTTTTAATGTCAGATCGCTAACAACATCTAACACTTCTTTTATGACAAACACAAAAGTTGGATTAGAAGCATCTAAAATGTATGAAGAGCATAAAAACTCTCTACTATACCATACGTATTGTGATGTGACACGTCAGCGGTCCACCGCGTATAGCTCAACCACCCCAGTATCAGACACTGAAATGCCTCAACCTGGCTGGCTTTCTTGTCATTTATTTACTTTTTTAAAAGATTTTATTTATTTATTTGAAAGAAAGAGAGTGAAGAGGGAGAGTAAGAGGGAGAAGCAGACTCCCCACTGAGCGGAGAGTCCGATGCAGGGCTTGATCCCAGAACCTCAAGATCCTGACCTGAGCCAAGGCAGACGCTTAAATGACTGAGTCACCCAGGCGCCCCATGGCTTACTTGTCATTTAATTGAGATTCTGGCATGTGTGCTATAGCAATGCAACATCCTGTACAATTCTGTACCAGAAGTATATGTGTAGGCCTGGATCTTAAGAAACACTAGCATTCTTAATCAATATTAATACCGTCACAGGGGTGCCTGGGTGGCTCAGTCGGTTAAGCGTCTGCCTTCGGCTCAGGGTCCTGGGAGCCAGCCCCAGGTTGCATTCCAGCTGAGAGTCTGTTTGTCCCTCTCCTTCTGCGCCTCCCTTTATTCATGCTTGCTCTCTCTCTCTCTCAAATAAATAAATAAATAAAATCTTTAAAAAAAAATACAGTCACAAGATCTGCCAGGAGAAACTTTGTCCCCATGCTGCACAGAAAACAGTTAAACAGCACAAATTAAAAAGTCGTCATTGTCAGTGTGTTGCATGTTGACATGTAACATATTTTTGTTTTTGTGGGTTTTTTTAATAATCAAAAATATACTTTAATATGATATTCCAATTAATGTATTTACAGAACTGGGTTCCAGAAAACACAAAAGTAACCATGATAGAGAATATTTCTTTATAAAGAGTTCCAGGCTCTAAGCAGTAACTCATTTAATCCTCATAACAAACCTGTGAGATAGCCTCTTTCCTTGTTTTACCAAAACTGAGGCTCTGGGATCAGTGATTTGCTGAAGGTCACAAAGCTCTCAAGTGACAGACCGGAGTTCAGAGTTCCAGAGTCTGTGTTCCTAGCCATCAGACTTATACTACCAATCACCTCAGTCTGAAAACACTACTGTAATGTGTTTTCACAGGAACCTTGCCTCTGAAGAGGTGAGGTAGGAGGCGAAGGCCATGCAACTTGTAAAAGGTCGGGGCCTGGAATCTGCCTCCCTGCTGCCCATTTACGCGTTCTCCGGACACACCTCGGCCTCGCTCAGGGCACTCTGCCTAGCCCAAGTCATACAGACACTAATAACAGAGTGCTGAGTTGCAGATCTCAAGCCACCAATTCAGGAGGGCTTGACTAATCAGTGAATTATCACATGCTGACCATTTGCTTAGCAGGACACACAGCTGCACGGTACCCAGCCTCAATGGACAGTCACAGAGCCAGGGAACAAGGTCCTGGTTCCCTTCTACAGAATAAAGAGAGCCCCTTTCCTTGTATACATTATCTTGGCTATACAGAATCTACAGATCTGTTTACAATTACACAAATATTGCCTGTTTTGTTCCTGGCAGGCCTCTTTAAAACATCATAAGCAAGCCGCAAAAGCCCAGAGGGTGGCCCCATTCCCCTCTGAGCATTAAACAACAAAATTAACTTCTAGAGAACTAGACCTATTTCTCTTGTCATCAATAGCTACACTGACAATGTGGTGCCCATCGCTGGATGACCTGTCATATATACCAGACTAACGAAAAATCACAACTTCTTCAACATATGTATGCTATAGTCTCCTTAATGTGTTACAAAAATTTGATTCCGAAGTGGTTAATTTCTAATATTTTCCAAAGAAACATTACAAACGGAGAGTCCCAGACCATCTTCTTTTCCAAATGTATTTGATCCACATGTAACTGAAATACTGCATATTTGCAAACAAAAAGAGCAAATGATACCAGAGAATGTATTGCCTTCAAAGTAGATGTGTATTTGAAACTAGACCTTATAAATATACATCAAAATAAATATATATAGTAATTTCTGGAATGCGTTGAGACATCTGTAACTCAATAGTGTTGAAAACATAATTCAATAACTGGCCTTCATTCTCTTGGATTCTCATGTGTGAGGAAACGGGATCTAATTAGAGAAGACAAAGGGTGGGTGGCAATAGTAATGCTCACAGGAATTCCCGGGCGCTTTCAAGGGTTTAAGACTAGAAGGTGAGAACATGGGTTTTCCATGTCAAATTTTACCTCAAAACATTGTCTTACCTTTTCCTTCCTTTCCAAGGCATGTCAACCATGACGGTCCTTTACTGCCTCACACTGCTTTCTCCTAGTGTGCTTCCCCACTGGCTGTGTCTGAAGTCTCCACGGATGTTCAGTGAGGTCACTTGCTGACCAAGGGTTAGGCAGGGTCAGTGTGGCCTCAGACAGACCCATCTCATCGTGCTTCTGGAGGCTGGCCGACACAGATGGGGTGAGAGGCTGTCAGCATGGGCTGGGGGCTGGACCAGAGCCATAGTGCTGCCTGCAGGACCAGCTGGCTCTGGCCATGTTGGCCCCACCCACTGCCTCACCCCTTAGGTAGTATCCATAGCCAGTAAACACTAACACTCCATGGTTATATTTGCAGGGTAAGAAGAGGGATAATAAAGAATCCAGGCTCAATGAAAAGCAATTATCCTTGCTCCGCCAAGGACAAATATGAAAAAGTATATGCTTTGAGCATAATTTTCATAGACTGGAGACTGAAGAATAAATCCTAATGGCCATGACCCAGGACCCAGAGCAAATCCTCTGATCCAGGTGCTCCGTTTGACAATCTTTCTGTTAAATGTAGCTTCCTCTAGGAACCCCACCCTGTCCTTCTGAGACAAGTAAGGGGATATCTCAAGTTCTTAGATAGCCCTCCTGTGACAGATCAAAGTCCCTCCCAAGATCTTATATCGGACCTAATCAGAGCTTCTATCATGCTGTTTTGTAATCCTAAACCTGCTCTTCTTCATTCCTCACTGGACGCAAGAGTGTTGTGGTTAAGAACACGATTTCTAATGATCTAGACTCTTATCTGCCCTTTTCCATTTAGGTAACCTTGGGCTATTTCATTAATTTATCTAAATTTCAGTTCCTTTATCTGTAAAATGAAGGTAATAAGACTACTTACTTTATAGGCTTAGTGTTATTAACACTTCCTATTAAAATTATTTAAGTTCCTTGAGGAAAGGCACTCTGCCTTTTTACCATTGTACCACCAGCCTCTATCATATGTCTGAGTCAGAGAGAGTATTCAAAAATATGAATTAATCACAATCCATAATTCCAGTTAAGGAATGGAAGAAAGTTCCAGATATGAAAAGATGCTCTTCCACAGGGCATCTGGTGCTAAGAGTTAAGTTGCCCTGAAGGCCTTCTCAGAGCTGACGCTTCCTCTAATTTTAAGGATTATAAGTGGTCTCAGCTATTTCAAGTGTCAAAAAGCATCCTTGCTCTGAGAAATGCTGTTTCACAAACAGGCCACCATCTGCCGCAAAGATAAAAACGTTTGGTGCTGAATTTCTGTGGTTGTCAGTATCGACATGCCTGATATTTAGAACACTTACTTTTTTATGGAGCTGATTTGGGAGCACAGAGAGCTTCTGGGAATACTGCCCTACATAGCTGCCCTTTACGATCAGAACAGCTGTGCCACAGTTTTTACTGTTCTGAGGCTGAGAATAGGGAATTCAAGAATCCTAGCAGCCAGGGCTCCATTTCAGAGCCCTCACTGGATGCTTTTCCAGGGCAGTGCACACTCCAGTCTACACCTCGCTTTCCAACTTTGTTTGCATTTTCATTCTTTACACTGCGTGTCAGTTTAAAGTTTTAAAAGTTACTATAATGGGTGTCTATCTCACACATTGATATGCAAGGAAAATGTTTTATTTGGGTTTTTTTTCCTATAACACCTTAATTTCTATTTTGAGTTCTATTGCTTGGGGCTAACAGAAGTTTGATTATCCATTCAGCTGAAATCCCCTTTCCTCAAGGGTTACAGGGGAGATCTGAGGGTTCACAGAATATCAAGCTGTTGTAGGGTCTGGGGAAATACCTGGTTCTCCAAATGCTATGTCCTTGCTTAGCAATCTATGGACCTTAAGGCATTGATCTTCAGTTCAGCCCTGAGACAGCATGAGCCCCTGTCTCCTGGCCATTTTAGGTGAGCTCCACCCTTTGGAGCAGCTCAGTCATTCTGTGGCTTCCTTGTAAATTAGAGTACAGGATTCTCTGTGGGCCTGTAGCCCTGTTTGCCAACACTCACTGCAAAGCGGTTCCCTTTTAAGGCTCTGTAGCTTTCGGGGACTCTATCCACATGCCCTCCTCCTGGCTTTTATAGCTCACCTATCAAGGAGACCATGTGGAACCTTGCTGTCTAGGACCAATGCCTCACTATTTCCACCCCATCTTTCCTGGGGGCAATCCAGAAGATAATCTAGAGAGTTCTAACATTATCAGACTCCCAAAAATTTGGATAATTCCATAGTCTTTTCCATTCCCCAAAGGCTGTGGGATTTTGAAACAGGAAGAGACTTCCTTTTTTCTCTTCTTTGTGCTCTGCCACATTCTTGCCCTGAGACAAGGAATAGGCTTAGCTACTGCAAGGAGAAGGTGGTAGGAGTAAAGGTAGAGAAAGGGAACTTATGATGGCAGTAAGGGGAAGGATCTCAGCTAATATTTAAAAAATTATCTTGCCACAACACATTCACTATCTCATTTGATCCTCCTAAGAGTCCTGTGAGGTAAACAACTTTACTTTCCAGGTAAGGAAACAGATTTAGAAAGCTTAAGTAATACACTGGGCATCTGTGTCCCAGTTTGGCACTGTTTTGTTCTCCATCCTGAAGGCCTGGGACCCAAACCCTGCCTCCATGCCACAGACCTCCTCTTTCCGCCACACCCTGCTTCCACATGCCCTGGACTTCTCTCCATCTTCCATTCATGGCTTATTGCCACTTCTTCATGTTCTCATCTCAAAATGTCCTCCCCACCATTTCAACCTGACAAAATTCTCCCCATCACACATTTTCCACAAAGCCTTTTCTGATCACTTCAGGCAGCAGTGACCTTTCCTCTCCAAAGCCCTTGGGACACTGGCTCCTGCCTCGCGCTGCCTCTCCCACACTGCTCTACAACACCATTATTTATGGTCGTGTCTTATCAAACCTACTAGACTGCTAACGCTGTGAGCCCAAGAACCCTATCATTTTTTTCTCGAGAGTAATGAACAAATGTACAAATGAATGAATGGATGGGTAGATGGATGGAAATAGATGCTGCATGACTCCAAAGGGAAGGAAGAGTCTTAGCAGCCTCACATCTAAAGTTGCTCTGTAGGAGGAACAAAGAAGAACAAGGGAATTGTATGGTGAGTTGGATGGTAAGAAGCTCTGTGAACTCTCACTTGGCTAATCTAGCAGAATGATTAGAGTCTATGTACGGAAAGAGAAGAAAGCAATCATAGACAGCAAAAAAGTCCTGCACCCCAGACAGGGTGACCCTCTGAGTGAGGGGCTTTCACATGTCTACTGCTTATTACTCTGGGATTTTCTGTCCATATATAAATGCATAGATAACAGGACATGATCATTAGATGCTATGAAACAATCAGAAGAGCATTGTTTTGGGAAAAGCATAATAATAATATTATTACAGTAGCTTCCATTTATTGGTGATCTATTGTGTACCATTCCTACATTTAGATTATGAAAGAAAACAATTCCTAAATCCTACCTACAAGTGGTTAAATACTTAAAAATAGCTATCAGATGCTGTTTTAATAACTTCTATCCACCAACATGGAAGATGTTCAAAAGAACATGGGGGGAAATTAACATTTGTGAGACTACGGGGATATTTTCTAAGTGGTCTACCCAGGGACTTTGTGATTACCCTGCAGGAAGACTAAAATAAGGAAAATAAGTAGCTGGCTACTAAGCATCATCTTTCCATCAGCATCCCTCCACACTCAATGACATCAGATGAAACAAGATTTCTGCCTGGGAGTCATAAACCCAGGGCTTCTCTGAGGGAGGTTCATCCCAGGAGTCTGGCATGTTCGGAATTTATTTAGCCAGCTAGTAGGAGGTTGATCAACATAAACCATGGTTACAATCAGATGTATACGACCAGGTGCTATATCATAAAAGATATTTGTCTTAACTGGTTAGTTATCATTTGAATTCTCTTGCCCTTAAATGCAGCAACAGCTAATAATTTTTAGAAGGAATACAAAGCTCATTCTTTTTCCACAATCTAAAGCCTATGACAGAGAAAGTTTTTAGGTAAATAACTGATGTGTGTAAATTTCCCCCATTTTTTAATCCTTCTTTATGCATGCTATCTGGCAGTCCATCCCTCCCATTACAAAGATGTGTGGCAGGCTGCTGCCAATATCCTTCCACCTTTTGTGGGTGTCATGTTTTGATAATAGCTATTACTCTAAGGAGGAAGAACAAAAACAACACTGTGTAGGTAGCTGATAACTAAGAATCTCTCATACTTTCCAGAACCAAGAAAAAGTTCTTAGCTATGAGGGTAAGGATCTATCAAGTTAGATGTCATGCCATGCATTGAAAACATAAAAACACAAAAATTAGGAAGCTCCAACCTTCCTTGTGCTAGGCAGCATCTGAGATGGCCCCAATGATTTCCTCCTTCTGATATTCGCAACTTTGTGTCATTTCTTCCCTTTGAGTGTGGACTGGACCTAGTGTATTGGACCTTGTATTCTAACAAATACAAGAAATAAAATATGATGGACTGATACTTCTAAGATTAGATTACAAAACAAAAAACAAAAACTAACTTCTGTCTCGGACATCCCTTCTCACTAGCTGGTTGTGAAGGAGGCTAACTGCCATACCGTGAGCTGCCCTACGGAGTGGCCCATGAGATAAGGAACAGATATCGCTGGCCAAGAGCGGCAAGGATCTAACACCTGCTGACAGTCACATGAGTGAGCTTGGGAGTGTAACGTCCCCCAGTTGAGCCTTAACTCAGCCAGTAACTCAACTGAAGCCTTTTGAGAAACTCTGAGCCACAGGCACCCAACTAGACTGTACTCTGATTCCTGATCCATAGAAATTGAAATAATAGATGTTTGTTGTTTTAAGCCAAGTTTTGGTTATTTTTGTGAAACAATAGGCAACTGGGGTGGAGGAAGTAGTTATATAAACAAAAAGTATTGAGCATATGCCTTGTCTCTATGTATCAGAAACTAGATTAATGTTTAATATACATCATTTCATTCATTTCTCAAAATAACTCTATATTTTAATCATCCCCATTTTACAGATGAGAAAATTGAGACATAGAGAGGTCATTGACTTGGGTAAAGCTATACTACTAGTAAATGGAACTCAAGTAAATACAACTCAAGCCCATATCCCATTAAAAGTCCTTGCTCCAAAGCCAGTGAATACTGCCTCCCAGACATAGGCAATGGGTTTTATACAACAGTGAAAACATATAAAAACTCCAGAAATTATTAAGAGAAAGAGTCAACAATGATATCTAAAGGCTTTAGAGAAGTTTTTGCATTTATGTTAGGTCTACAAAGATCAGAGGTTGATCAGAACTCTAAAACTTGAAAGTCCATCACAGGTAGAAAGACTAACATACAAAGGCATATAGGGTAGAAAAAAAACCTTCAAATTTGAGAACTTCTACTAGAAATTACAAAGCTGTGGGAATTGAGGCTAGGTAAATCGATAAGTTGATCAATCAAAGCTGGCCTGCAAAAGAGTTTTCTCCCATTAAATGAAACCCTAATTTTTAATTGGGTTCCTCCTCCTTTATCTTTCATCTCTTAAATAGACATAAGGTGCCATTTCAAAGTCATGTCAAAAAACTGAATTCAAATTTACAGACTGTGGAAGTTAGAACTTGCAACTGCCCAGAATTTTTGTTTAAGGTTTTAGACTCAGACCATAATAAAGACAGTTCTAAGAAATGTTTACCTTTTTTAATAATGCTCTATGACAAGTAAATATACAATGAACCTGAGCTAATAAGTATTTGTCGACATGAATAATACTGTAAATATTATCTCAGCCTTTATGATTTCGTTATTCTCACATCCAATCTGCAGTTTCAACCTAAAAACCTATCTCGACAAGTTGCAGAGCTATTGTAACCTACATGGGGAAATCTGTGATTTTAGGTACTGAAAAGAAAACACTAGCAATGTTGAACTCCCATGTTTTGAGACCGTAGTTTTGATTGCAGAAAAATGTATAAAAGTTCAGCTGATATTTGCTATGTCAAACATTGCATTTCTATATGCTAGAATAAATAGACCCCAGATGGTTTAGAGAATTGCATATAATCTTACAGTAGAAAAAACTATCAGAAATTCTAATATTGAACAAAACAGTAACTTGCCCAACTTTAAAATATAGAGGAAATAAAAGCCAAAGTAGAGAGCTTTTAAGATATAAAATTCTTCTACTGTAAATTGAAAATAGAAAAACAATAGAGAAATTACTACCACCAAATAGGACATAGGGTCAACATATATAAAGTACTCCTTAACCCTCCGAGGAAAACATCAGTATTCCAATGCAGTAATAGTTACTCCTAAAAGACCTATTGTATTCCAGATGTTTTGTTCATTCTCTCATTTAATCTTTCCAATAATCATGCAAGATTAAGTATTGTTATTCTAATGTTGCTGTTGGGAAAACTATAGTTTAGCAAGATTCAATAATTTACCCTAATTTACATCACCAACACATGGCAAAATTGTCTTATAAATGAGACTCTCAAGTCTTATTTCTTTCTACCTTGTCCTGCCATAGAGGTGAAAGCTGGAGATCATGAACGGAATCTACACAGATGTTATATTATCCTCAAATGTAATCTAAGTAAACTAAAGCAAATTGAGGTCAATTTTAAGCATTCTAAATTTTTTGAATTTATTAATAACACAAATACTTTTGAAAATGTAGGAAAAGAAGGAAACGTTTTATAATATCAACATTGTGATCTGATGAAACGTATCTGGAAAGAAACTTGGCAAGCACTTTTTTTCATTATTATTAATCGTAGGGACTATTTGAATATCACATTGTCTGTGAAGCCTTTGGTGGTGTCTCCTTGCCCAAGAAAGTTATGCACTTCTCCTCTGGACTTTGAAAATATTTACCTCTGTGTCCCCAGTGCATAACCCGTGAGTGGCATATACGAAAAATTATCAGTAAGTATTTATTGACTGAATGAAGAAGTAATTCTTCAGAAAAGAAAAAAGTTACTTGCATGAAAGCATTCTTTACAATAGTAAAATATTAGAAACAAGGTCAACAAAACCAAAATGGTTAAGCAAAGGATATTATAACAACATGATTTTGCAGGCTGAAAACTATAATATGTAGTCATTGGTAAAGCCTGGAAAGTATTTAGCCAATGAGAGGGAAAAAAAAATACAAAATACAGTGTGATTGCCCTAATAATAAATATGTTTGCATAAAGGCGAAAGCTAGAAGTTAGTATGTTCAAAAAGTAAAAGTCGTTCTGTGAGAGAGGTGAGAATGAGATTGTCTTTAACCATTTCTCACAACTTTCTTTAATGTGGTTATTAAATTGCTTTTACTCTTCTCAAAAAATGATCTAAATTGCTCAGGTTATTTGGAGGACAAGAATTTTTTTTTTCAAGTTACTAAAACTTCCTGTCTTGACCATTAAGAAGTTCAGAGCTATAGTAATTTCCTTCCCCATTTGTTTCTAATATAATTATTTCCTCCACCTCTGCTACTATTAATTCTTAATTCTTACCTTTTACACTTCTGTTACTGTTTTGAGGGGGTTATTATATCTGTATCTTTTATTATAAACTGTTTCAAATCCTTTTTGGAAGTAGAAGGATTATAAATGAATAACAATAAAGATTACCATGTAATAAGTAAGCCGCATGTAATACTAGGACCTTATTCAAGGAGTTAGGCAGATGCCATTAACTGTCTAGAAAAACCATCTGAATGCTAATTAAAGCGAACTCCTTTACTCCTTCACCCTTCACTTCCCCTCCCTCCCTGAAAAAGAACTAACACCCTTAAGATAAACTCTACTACATTACTTACTCATGATGTCTTTTTATTTTAAACTTGTAACAGCAGTAACTACCTCAGCACAGGATGTACTGTAAGTATTAATGGCCAGCCGAACTCCATGGCATCATTTGCTTCCAGCTGGACACTACCCCCCATTCCCTTCCATGCAACAACCCCCTTCCTCCCCCACAGCCCTTTTTCTCTCAGGATGTGACCTGTACTTTAATCCTTCTTGCTCCATTTTAATGCTTTGTATTTTTAGCTGTTTTGTCATTCACTAAAAGCAAGACTCACATAACTCAGTTGTTCATTTTATAAGTTATTCCACTCGCAGAACCAAGTTGCTTGTTTTACTACAGCTCTGAGACTTACCTAGTATGAATACATGTGAATTCATCGCATCTGATTCTCTTTCAAGGTTTATTAACACCCCTTTCCATGTAGGTCCCTTTAAAAGAAATCCCATCTAAATAAAGCCAGGCTGAAAATGTATAGGAGGAGACCAGTTTGAGTGCGCTATCACAAGACTAATTATCTAAATAGATGAAGGCAGATACGGTGACCTTGAACCTCTAGAACAATTACCAATCCTGCCTTCAACCTTCCCCGTTCATCCTACCACCATTGGTATAAGTTGATATCGAACAGAAAATTGAAAAAAAAAAATCAGTAGTATGTTATGCTGTTTCATATCAAAGAAGGAATTGGAAAAGTAAAACCCAAACAATATTTATATAATTCAGTCCTACTATGTAATTTGAAGATCTTTTAGGGGTTTGAAAGATTAAATATTATTTTCAGTGTGCAGAGGAAATAATTTACTTGATACCTGGCAATTAAGCCTTTGCAAACTCACAGGTTGACACGTTTTATTTGATTTATACCAAGCAGAGTAAAAGTTGAACCAAGTTGAAAGAATATCTTTTGCAAAGTAAGTACAATTCTAAGCAAACCTAATCTCTTCCCTAAGTATCCAACAATATTTTCCCAACTGCCTCCATTAAGGGGGATGAATGAAGAGGAAGCCCATACATTCTACACTGTATTTCAGGACAGGGATTACATTTTTAATAGTGTTAAGTAGAAAGTCTTGATAGTCATTTCAAAAGAATCACTAATACAAAAAAAAAAAGCTGAAAGAATACCTATTATGAGCATGTTCTTGCTTCTAGCTGGCTGACTAACAATAAAAAACACCATTTGGGATGTTCCCATGAAATGAGTACCAACATGATTTTTCCTTAGCCATGCGCATCTGTGGGGGAATCAAGTCATTTCAAGAAAGCAAGTAGCAAGCAATTATTGCTACCTGTGGTATAATAATAGGATTAATAGCTATAGAATCATAAATGTTAGCTCAGTGAAGACCATGGACTATACCTAGCCCCTAGCTTTATTTTATAGGTGAAGGAATGCAAAGTGACTTGCCCAGGGTCAAACGATGAGTGATAAACATCAGGACTAGGATTCCTCATCCAATGTTTTAGCTACCATGCTATACTGTCTTTCCTCCATCCTTCCATCTGTCCATCCACCCAGCCATCCACTCAGTGTATTCTACAGGCATTTATGAAGGATAACTATGTGCCAGGAGCCATTGTGGCCCCAGGGAATCATTCCTCCCTGTGTGCATGTTCCTGTGCAATGGGACTTTGCTGTTCCTCCCATAAGGAAGTACAGATTATTGCCTCACCTACTGAATCTGGACTGACCTTGCCATTTGGTTTGGTTTTATAAAAATGTGACAGAAATGACATTATACCACTTTGGAGTCTAGACCTCAAGAGGCCTTCCATCTTCTTCTCTCACCCGCTTGCTGCTCTGAGACTGCTACACAGGAAGCCTGGCTGAGCCATCTCAAAGATGAGAAACCAGGTAGCAGAGAACAAATATCTCAACCAACAGCCCCAGTCAACTGTCAGACACAGACATGAAGCCAAATAAAACCACCCAGTCCCTAGCTGATGCGCCAATTGACCACAAAGGCTTGAAGGAGTTCGGTGAATACCCTGTAGTGCAGACACCAGACATCACAAATGAGCTCTGCACGTGTGGTTGACCCACAGAATCTGAGCAAGTAAGGAAGTGTTATTTGTACCTTCCAAGTTTTGGGATGGTTTGTTATGTAGGAATAGATAATTGATTAAGTGCTAGACTGTAGAGAGATAGCCAAAGAAAGAGATGAGTAAGACCATCTTTGCCATCAAGGAACTCATGAAGAATACAAACATAAAGCCACCTGTTAAGAAATAGAGTCATACATTTCATGCAGGTTTTCTAAGTGAGAAATTATAAAGAGCTAAACCCAGGTGTTGAAGGTATTCAGTAGGTTTTGATGACTGAATAGGTAGTTGAAGGATTCTAGTATGACATCCAACTTAGAACACCTAATTGATATTGGTGATGTTAGGTTGCAGAAAGTCCAAGGAAGAGTAGGTTTAGGGAGAGGAGGAGGAAGATAGGAGTTCAGATTTGACATGTTGGCTTTGATAAGAAACCTACAAGGTTCAAGATGAAGTTCAGGCCTGTTTAACATCCAGGTAGAAATGGATATATGAGCCTGAATTTCTGATGAGCAGACCGGATTAGAGAACAACTTTGTCAATCATCTACAGCTACTGATAGTAGTTTAGCCACAGACAGGGGTTAAGTTGACTAGGGAGAATGGATCAGGTAAACTAGAGGTGGAAGTGGAAACAATTAGTGGGCCATTCTTCCAAGAAATTTTCTGGGACCAAAAGGCAAGACCTTGTGGGATGCAGTAGGTCCAGGACAACTTTATTTTTTGTCTGACATCAGACTTTAAGTAAGATTCTGTACTTCTTCATCTTCTCCCCACAAAGAAGACTAGACACTTCCCTTGCATTGTGGTTGCTTACATCTACCCCTCTTCCTTCTTAGCCAGAGCAATTTAACTCTGACCCTGTTCTCTCAGGGCATCAGTCTACCTAGAGGCCCAGCAGGCCCAGCCTTTGAATGGGCTCACGAGGGCATTTACCACACAAAACACTTCATGGGGTTACTGCTAAGAGAAAAAAAAAAAAAGATTTATTCATCTTGGGACCTACTGAAATGTGTTTCCAGAAGACAGAGTGGAAAGGGAAAGGAGGAGGAAGCACAGTGCAGTTTTAATCTGTACATTTAGGAGATAGATCATCAAAAATTCTGCTATTGGGGGGGAATGGGATAGACCGGTGATGGGTAGTAAGGAGGGCACGTATTGCATGGTGCACTGGGTGTTATACGCAACTAATGAATCATCGAACTTTACATCGGAAACCGGGGATGTACTGTATGGTGACTAACATAATAAAATAAAAAAACATTAAAAAAAAATTCTGCTATTGGGTCTTGGCCCAGGATGACAGGGATAAGAGGCATAGTGGAATCAATTGGCCTCAGGGCTTTGAATTAGGCATTGTTGATTCTTATTTAAATAACTTGGCCTACTTTATTTCTTTCTAATTGAAATATGTTTTTGTTCCATGAAGAGCTACAAAATAAAATGAGGAACTTCCTGTCATCTGAAATTTAACTTAGAAACCATGAAAAATAACTAAAAACTAAAGTTGTTCCTCATTTTTTAATTAACATTGCATACCTACAAGGAAACCATATATTCAACCATATTAGCTTTTTAATTAGCATTTCCTCTTACAGTAACAAAGAAGACTGCACAAATTGTTGAGAAAACAATTATCACTATTTTCTTTAGCTACTATGCCATATTGGAATTTCCAAAGATCTCTGGCCCTATTTCCTGTGTACTTTGCAAAACAGATATGACACTGGAATGAACTCTGAACTAGAAACTGCTCCTTATAGAATGAGAAAAATAATTTCTTTTATAGCAATTAATTCCAGTCTGAAAAAAAAATCTGCTGAGGTAAGAATTAATAGAACAGAGGAATAAAAACTATCCCAATATATATCCAGTGCATCTCAAGGGAAGTTTTGTGATGTTTTCATATTTTTCAAACCACTTACGAGTTTTGTGATGCAAATGAAAACAGTAATTTTAGTTGGCAATAAAAGTAATACTTTAACAATGGAAAAATGGGCTAATAATTAATTACACTAATTAGGATTAAGAAACTATGTCACTTCAACAAACATCTTAGAGTCTGGTATAGAAAACATTACAGAAGATCACATTTTTTCCCACAAAATATTAATATAACTAATTAAACAATGGGATGTACACTGTTGTTAAACAGTTTTCAAGTATCTGCTCCATTTCAGAGGTCCACATGAATAGAGACACAAGTATTCATAAAACTTCTGATCCCAAGCAAGCTGGTTAGTTTGGGATGGTGGGAAGAGTACTTTTTTAAAGAAGAAATCCAGATATTTTCAGAAGACCCGAAGCTCTCCCCACCTCCCAATATTTTCCACTCAATCTTTAGGCCTCATCTTTGCTAGTACCATTGCCATAAGAAGGCATGGGCCATCACAGCCTCAGCAGACATCCTTATAGTTCTGAAAAGCTTCTAGCTCTCCATACTCTATAAGAACACCACACACAAGACTGGAGGTATAAAAGTTCTCTTTCCCCCAAATACCTTGCATCTTCATGTCAAAATAACTGAAATTTCACCATGAGAAATTTTATTCTTTGGTTTAAAAAAACAAACAAACTTCGTGCTCAATGAACAAATATTTACTGAACACTTACTAAGTCAGATGCTTAGGTGTGTGGCGTATGCCATGGAAGTTACAGGAAAATACAAGAGAGGCTGGCTGTCCTCAAAGAGAAATATCCAAGCTGGGAAGCTGGGAAGATGCCAGAGTCCATGGCAATGTCATTGTGTTGGTCTCTGTGATCTCCTGGTATGTCTGTCAGAAGAGAAAAGACACCATAAAATACGGAGAACTCTGGAGAGCTAGGGGTGTGTGAAGCAGTGTTGGAGATAGTCAAACAAATGTCTCCTGCGCTACAATTCTGCCTCAGGCCAGAGCTGCCACTAACCACAGCAGGCCCGCAGTCAGAATGATTCACCTGGGAGGGTCAAATGTCAATATACAGGTTTCTTTACATTGAAAGATGTGTCGTCCATGTCTCGCTGACCTCTGATCTTTTTCCTACCTTCTACTACCCTCCAGCCCCACCCCCAAGTGTACCACTTCTAGAAGTAGAGAGGGGAACAGAATTCAGGGAAGGCCAGCCTTGGGAGAAAGAACTGAATGTGTAGGGGGTCTCAAAGGACCCTGGGATAGAGCCAATTAGTAGAAAAGTCTTGTATGGATCTGAGTATTACATTTATTTTAGGGTTTCCTGACTTACCCCAGGATCAAAGCAGGTCCCCCCTACCTACTTCCTTCTTATATCCCTGACAGACAGAGAAAATGAATTTCATTGCAAAAAAAAAAAAAAAAAATGGGGAGTAGGGGGGTGGGAGAAAGGGAATGGCTTGGGATAGGTAGGGGATATGGAGTAAGGAAAATGACCGAGGCAGTTTCACAGGTGCTCTGTACTCCAGCTCAAACTTCCGTGGCCACCTCAGCGATGCTGTGCCTGGGCCAGGCCAGGCAGCTCTCTAAGACTTCATAAGTCTTTGTGGCTAGAGCTCAGTTCTGGGCTCATAATGTAGTGTGAAAATAAATAAAACAACACCTCAGCCTGTGGAAATTTAATAATGTGTTATATTTAAAGATAATATTAAAATAAAAACACAGTCCTCATTGTGGGTTCACCCTTCTCTTTTTAATGATACTATAAACTTAAATAGAAAAAGTGCTCTACCCTAGCTGCAAAATATGAAATGGGTGGAGTCAGAGAATCCTGTAAATACGTTTTAAAATGTGTTTCTAAAACAGGTTCCCAGTTTATGAGTTTATTTTACCAACCTTCGGCTTGCTCATTTACAGATCAGCTTTGAGCAAACCCAAGAACAGGCCTCAAACTTGGCTCTGCTTTCGTAAGGAAAGGGGCTTCGGCTGCAGGTGCTCACAGGTTGGGAGTGAAGGTGATGGGAGTATAGGTTCATTAGAGGAGTCAGCATGGAGTGCAGATTGATGGTAAAAGTAGATCCCCAAATTAGAAACTATTGAAAGCCCCAAATTATGGCTTCAAAGAAATCTGATAAATGGGTCCATTCATTTCCTTTGGTCTTGCAAACACAGGGGACTTTCTGGGCAGCATGTCATGGATATTATGAAGTCTGGCCTCTCTCTCTCTCCCATGGAATCAGTCAACATCTTCATTGTAATACTGTCCTTCCTCGATAACATCTACCTCCATCATTTCTTTCGCAGTATACCGTCTATGTAGGACCAAGAGGATGACTGTTATGGAGGCCCATGAGAGAGTGACTGCTTTCCATGCTGAGTTAGGAACAAGAAAATTACAGAAAAAATCAGTGATTCACATGCTCCTACCTCTACCTCCCATCCCAACCTCAAACGAAATACAGATCTCCTGCCTCCTAAAGAGGCCTTATAGTAACTTTCCCCAGGGCTTTTCCTCTTTCCCTGTTTGAAATACCCTTCCTTCTCTCTGCTCAAGTCTGTTCTCCTCCCTGCGCTAAAAGCCTCACCAATCACCTGGCCTAGGGTGAATACTTTCTCCTTCAAACTGTCATACCATGACCCCCTCTAGACCCATGTCACATCCACCACAAATTACTGACTGTTGTCAGAGATGGCTCATTTTAAATGGATTTGGGCCTCTAAAGCTTCAGTTTGCAAAAGATTTACCTAAGAAGCATAGTATACATGTAGATTTCTGCAGATTTTCTATGGTGGAATCTAGGAATGTTCTTTTTTAGTCAGTTGTCCTGGTGATTCTGGTGCAGTTAGTCCAAGAATCAAAGTACACTGTCCTAGACACACACACATACACACCAGGGAAACCATCCTTGGAATTTTCTCACACCATTAGTAAACAAATAAATAAAAATGAAACACTTTCATAACATCAACTTTAAAAAAGGAGAAAAAAGGTCCACTATGGAATCCATTATTTTAAAGTATTTCTTTGTTTACTAATTTTCTAATTACTAGTATAATAAGCATCTCTAACAAAGAGAGCTATAGTGTCTTCATCCACTTACCCCACTCAAATCAATCTCTATTCACTGAACATTGCTATTCTATAATCTAACCCAGAACATTAAAATGAAACCTTTTGCCTTTAAAAGGATAAACCAGAAGCTTCTCACTATCTAGAGACAAGGCTTTTCCCTACTCCCTAAGGACTGAAAAATTTGCAAGAATGATATTCTGATTACAGACTCTTCCTATTCCTCAAAACTCATTATAGAATTATAAGATCATGGGAATTAGTAAAAAAAAAAAAAAAAAAAAAAAACTACTTCCACACTAAAAAGTAAAGGTTTGGTTCTCAGATCAAAATGTGAACCAATCCACCCTAACACAAAAATCATGAGACCTGATGGGAGGGATGTTCATTTTGCCCTCCTTGTGATTCCATGTAGAGGGAGCTTACTAGACAACAATTCGGACAACTCCTTGTTCACTCTCATTTCTTCTGCTCCTTCTTCTCCTTTGGAGAAGACCCTGAGCACTTCCGTTGGGTCTGTTCCACTCTCTACGTGCATTGGGCTGAATGGGGCAGGTCGCCCTCCATGGGCAGCCTGCAAGGCTCCCTATCGTCCCCCAGTGTCAGAACCAGGTAGCTGGATTCTTTAGTCAGGAGGGGAATGGGAGCAATCCCATTCAGCCACACATCTATGGCCACTTGTCCAATCAGCTTCTCAGTAGTAAGGCCACATTTTATCTCTCAGACTCCCGTGTCCTATTTCTCAACCACGGAAGGAAAAAAAGGACAGTCAAGAGAGGTCCTTCCATTCTGTATTCACTACAAACAATAATTCATAAGTGATTCTGGAAGCCCCAGGCTGGGGATGGTTGTTCTGTCTCTGACTTTTGTGGCTTTATCTTACCTGATAATAGAAATTTCCCATGTATATGTCTGTTTTCCTGACTTGACTGTAGGTCCTTAAAGACATGAACTGTGTATTATTCATATTTGTATCCCCAGAAGTTGGGTTATAGTTGGGACCAGCTTCATGGCCTGTGATCTGTGCTATCACAATGGGCACTGAATTTGGTTTTATCCTCTATGTTGCCATCCTGACCTTCTTAATAATTTTTGAACTAAGGGGCCCATATTTTAATTCTGCAACAGGCTCTGTAAATTATATGTCCAGTCCTGGTTGTAGTAGACACCCATTATTGCATGTTAAGATAAAAGACAATCATGAGAGACTCTGGACTCTGGGAAACAAACTGAGGGTTACAGAAGAAAGGGGGTGGGGGGATGGGGTGACCAGGTGATGGGTATTAAGGAGGGCATGTGTTGTGATGAGCATTAGGTGTTATATGCAACTAATGAGTCATTGAACACTAAATACATACATACATACATGCATGCATACATACAACAGTTTCAAGGACTGACTCCTGGCTCTGCCACTTATGATCTGTGTGACTTTGGCAAGGTTATTTAACTTCCCTAAGCCTCAGTCTCTTTATCTCTAAAATTGGAATAAAAATAGAAATAATAGGGGTGTCTGGGTGGCTCAGTTGGTTAAGCATCTGCCTTCAGCTCGGGTCACGATCTCAGGGTCCTGGGATCAAGCCCTGCATCAGGCTCCCGGCTCCGTGGGTAATCTGCTTCTCCCTCTCCCTCTGCCACTTCTCCCCACTTGTGCTGTCTCTCTGTCTCTCTCTCTCTCTCTCAAATAAATAAAATCTTTAAAATTAAAGAATAGAAATAATAACAATAATAGCTATAATGAAAATTAAGTTAGATGCTCCAAGTTAGGTGCTTTCTCCAGTGCCTGACACATAATAAAGTCTCAATAAACATTCAATACTCCGCTTCCTACTACTTCTACTACTACTAATTCAATGCTGCTACAACTAACATCAAAACGAACTGGATCCCAAGGAGAAGATTTTGACATGGGCACAGAATGAACATCTTCAGGAATGTTCTGTGCTTGTATGGGTTCAAGCTTCTCTACTTTGCCAGCTGTTAAGAAACCTCTGAGAGAACTAAGGGGTGCCTGGCTGGCCCAATTGGAAGAGCATGGGACTCCTGATCTCAGGGTCATGAGTTCGAGCCCCATGTTGGGCATGGTGATTACTACATAAATAAATAAACTTTAAGAAATCTCTGAGAAAACTGAAATTACCATTTCATCTTTTAAGAAACAAGAGACAGCAAAGAACATTTGCAATTCCCATCACAAGCAGTAATTAAACTAGGTCTCTTGAAAGATTTCTGACATCTACTATTCAGCATTACTCTCTCCCATCCCACAAGTGGACATCTGCATTCTCTTCCCCTTTATCTCATCAAGAAGTTGAAGAAGAAGAAGGAGAAGGAGAAGGAGAAGGAGAAGGAGAAGGAGAAGGAGAAGAAGAAGAAGAAGAAGAAGAAGAAGAAGAAGAAGAAGAAGAAGAAAAAGAAAGAAAAGAAAGAAAGAAAGAAAGAAAGAAAGAAAGAAAGAAAGAAAGAAAGAAAGGAGAAAGAAAGAAAGAAAGAAAGAAAGAAAGAAAGAAAGAAAGAAGAAAGAAAGAAAGAAAGGAGAAAGAAAGAAAGAAAGAAAGAAAGAAAGAAAGAAAGAAAGAAAGAAAAAAGAAAGAAAGAAAGAAAGAAAGAAAGAAAGAAAGAAAGAAAGAAAGAAAGAAAGACTGAAAAAAGAGTCTTTAACAAGCCCATGGTGGTGTGGGGAGGAGGGGGGTAGAATGTGGCTTCCTTACAGAAGATGGCAGAAATAAGAAAACAGGTCCTGTGAAGCAGTGTGCACCCCCATTAATTTAGGGACAACTCTTTTCTTGGTAAATTAGTTTATCTTTTTCTAGCTTTTTAAAAATTTTCAATATATTTAACTCCCAAAGGGGTCATGTCATTTGAAGTAGGTTTTCTTAGATGTTCTCAACTTGTCACTTCCCTGCTAATGCCCTTGTACTTTTCTGAGTTTGGGAGAGCTCTGAATTTCTATTTCTCCTTGACCAATTGGATCAGGCAGACTTCCAGGATGATTACAATCTAAGTTTTTCTCCAGAAGTGGTTGGTTAAAGATCTTTTCTCTGAAACTAGTGAGATTTCATTATTTCTCTCTCTTGTTTCTGGAAGAACAGAGGATTTCAAACATATATGACATAAGTCTTTTGAGAGCTAACACTTATGCAACTTTAGAGTTTATATCTTACCTCATCAAGTCTTGGTTCTTAAATATATTCTATCTATAATCTAGACTTAGTTTACCTGTATTCCTCCTCAGGCCCCTAACCTCCAACAACCCATGACAGTTAGACAAAGCATAGTTTTGTTTTGTTTTGTTTTGTTTTGTTTTGTTTTGTTTTGTTTTGTTTTGTTTTGTTTTGTTTTTAATAGGCTAAGGGCACTCACCTATTCCTTCTGAATTCGGGACAATGATCTCTAGTTCTTTCTTCATGAGAAATCTACAACAGAATCCTCATTTTCGTAAGTTTAGATTTCCCTCTTCTCTCTCCAATAACTCCTAAAGCAAGGTAGCAAGAGCAATAGGATACACTGAAGCCTGATAGAAAGATGCTAACTGTCTATGACTAGTACTTCTCTAAAGCACTAGAGACAATTATTAATTTCATTGAACCTATATTTCTCAACACTCAACACCATCTATATTTTATTTTCTTTCCTTTTTTGTACCTGTCTTCCCATTTTTAGTTGCTCTCAATCTAATTAACTATGGTTAATTTTAATGTATACTTTAAAATATTTCCAGATTCTTCTTGTGACTTTAAAGTCTTCCTGAATAAAAATATTTAAGCGTAAGAATAAGACTATATTCTAAATACTGTTAAAAAACAAAACAAAACAAAACAAAACAGCCAAGTTACCAGGTGTCTAGAATATCCTTCAGATGGTGGTCATGAATCTTTGTCCAGAAACTCAGCTGTGAAAGAGATGTAACTTCCTGTATTTTTCTATAACTGAATTTAATTTTCATTATAAACATTCATGCTTCAGGTAGGAGTAGCTTAAGCCCAGTCATTACAGGCCTGTCATTCTCCCCCTGGAGTTATGTCTAATTTCTAGGAAATCTTATGTGGTACCAAAGCCTGATGGGGTATCATTTTATCAGTGTCATCACCTATCCACGATGACATTTGTCCTGCTGTCCTTTTCTATCTAGTGTTTGATTCCATTCATTATAGATAGGTCACTGCTCGGTTTTTCTCCCTTCCTATTTACAAGGCTCCTCCATGTCTGTGTGTTTAATCTGTCTGTCTATATCTTTATATCTGTCTGTTTAAGTCATTCTCTGCTAATATCCATGCTTCTCCCTTTTTGGGGCATGGGATCCTTCTGTTTCTCTTACAGAATGCTGGGCTACAGAAAACCTGATGGGACTGTGAATAGGCCATCACCATGTCTGAACTGCTCTTGGATAGTTCTAGAACATGCAGAAATTCTGTGGGGCCATCCCAGTTCCATCAGCCTGAACACACTACATAGCAGACTTTCTCCTTGCCACCTTCCTCAGTTCTTCCTAGGAAGAGAATCCAGGCCTCCACCGCTTTTAAACCCTAAAAACCAAATTGAATTTCAGTTGGCCTCCTCCTTTGAACCTGAGAGAGAGAGAGGCAGGAGGCTTTCTTTCTCAAGGACTCACACTTTGAAGTGAAGTGTCAGTTCACTTTCTGCTTCCTCCTAAATTTCCCCCCACTCCCTGGCATAGGGACTCTTTGCTCGTGTGTGTACTTGTAGGAGAATGCCACAGGAATCTTCCTTTTTGCGTCATAATTTTTTCCCCAAATTTATTTCATTTCCTCCGCAGGCAGCTTTTCTTTTCCCTCAAGGACCTAAACTTCTGAAAATCAAAAGCCAGGGGGAAAAAAGTTCTTGCTCTTTTCTTTCAGGATGGTCATACCACCATTGAAGCAGTTACCGTAGCACCCAGCAACTCCCTGAATGTAGAACTTTCTAAAGCCATGCTGTCCAGTATGGTAGCTATAGGCCACATGAGCCTATTGAATACTTGGAATGTGGCTAGCGCAAACTGAGATGTGAAAATACATACTGAATTTCAAAGACAAAAAAAAAAAAAGTGCAATATCTTGTTAATCATTTTTTTATGTTAATACTATGTTGAAATGACGTTTTGGATCCATTTGGGTAAATAAAATTACTATTAAAATTAATTTTACCTGTTTCTTTTTACTTTTTAATGTGGCTACTAGAAAATTTTAAATTATATATGTGGCTTGCATCCGTGGCTTGCATTATATTTATAGTGGACGGCACTGCTCTAACAGAATAAGTAATGGGAACCAAAAATAAATAAGTCAATATTTTAAAACTATTATCACACATCTGCAGCATATCCTACCCAAATTTGCTGTTTAAAAAACACTCTGAAATTTAACAATTATTGAATATGTGTTATGTACCACATCCGCACAATAAGCTGGGAGAATAAAGATGAATATTATATTATCCTTTCCATCAAGGAATTCAGTTTGATAGGACAGACTCAGTATGTAACTGATGACCAAAAATGCTATGCGACAAGTCCAGAATGGGAAAAGTAAGATGAGAGACAGACTCCTCAGAGGAGTTGCTTGACCTTGGTGTGGAGAGGGCATTCCAGATACAGAGAACTGCACAGAGGAGTCAATGTGTTCAGGACATAATGAAAAGCTTAGTGTGGTTGCAAACGATCTGGGTCAGAAAGGAAGAATCTGGCAACTCTGATTGGGATCAGATTATGAAAGATCCCAAATGTCAAACTGAGAAGATTGGACCTTATCTTCTAAGGGAATGGGGATCCATCAAAGACTTTTAAGCAGAAAAATAGCATGGTTAGATTGGAATTTTAGAAAGATAACTTTGGCAGAAAAGTGGAGTGTAAATAAAAATGGGGAGAGACAAGAGGCTAGCAGGGGGTTGGGGGTTAAGTTCTTATCACTACATTTTCCTGTGACTTTGGGATAGACTGATTCAATAGCAGATCCATTTAGTCTAATCATTGCTCATACTTGAAAATAAAGGTTAAAAAATGCCACTTTTCCCAAAATCCTAGTTAAAACAGACTTTTCTAGTCTTCTATTCAAAGCTAGCTTGGTAACATTCTATTTCTGGTTGCTCAGGAATCAAATGTTCAGGAAAAATCTTTGTCTCTTCCTAGAGAGCTCTCAGTCCACTAATGGCTTCAACTGGTTGTATGCAGTTAACTCTTGAATTTTCTTAGTTCCATTTTCAGGGTTGATACAAAAGAGCCATGGGTAAAGGTGAGGCATGTATGAAACAGTCCTCTGCATATTGAGCAGGGTGTGTGTTCTCTCTTACTTGGTCTAAAAGTGATCCAATCAGCTCATCCTCCCACCCCTTCAATTTGGCTTCTTCTCTGTCACAAAGCACAAGGAAGGGGCAAATATCAGCCCCACTCCACCCCATAGAGAAACAACAGCTGATCAACACAGCTAGAAAAGAGAAGAGAGTCTGGAACCACTATTTAATAATCTCAGTATGCATCTCTGCCTTGGTTAGGGGATGAATCTAGGAGAATACATCAAGTTCTTAAAAAAAAAAAAAAAAAAAGGACCCTTTCTGAATATGCTGACTTGTTGGCTGGGTAGGTATGTATTCATTCTCTGGAGTTAACTGAAAGCACTATTGACAGCAGTAGAATAAGTCCATCTGAAACAATGTTTAGAAGTCAGCAAAACAACATTTTAACTCTTCCAATGTGAAATGCCTCTTAGTTTTCCTGCAGCTAAAAAACATAAGTAATCACACATCCCTCCTATATTGTATCACCTTAATACTATGAACAGCATCATGGTCTCCAAGTATACAATTTAAATAATGGGAGAGATTATATGAGAGCTGACTCAGAGTTTAAATATTCTTTCCAGTAAATATTTCTGAAAATTTTATAGCATGAGTCAGGAGATTCTTGAGGATAACCCTTGGATCTAGGTAAGTCTGAGAAAAACAACTGGTATGCTCAAACCTGTGTTTAAAGGGGCATTTCTACCTAATTGTCTGCATTTAGCTGGTCAGAGGCATAAAAGGTTTTGGCCTTCTGGTTCTAAGGCTCAAAAAAAGAAAGAAAATAATTTAGAACAAATCTGAGAAGTAAATCAGTATCAGTAAATAATATGTGACCATAAGAGTTACATTTTTTTTAAATTGGTGTGGCCAAAATCCAAAATGCAGGTCCTATGGAGCCAGGTGGGTGCACAATCACTGTTTGCCTCATTATCCTCTGTGAAGGGACATGTAAGCTATTCTGAAAGCAAATAATACCTTGACATATTTTGGGAGGTAGCACATAAATCAAGAACAAACTTGCTCAAGTTGACCCAGACTTAAAAACTTTTGCAATTATATGCTGTGACTAAGCCTGCTAAATGCTTAATTTTTACATAGTACCATAAAGAATCTCACTTAGATCAGTGAACTATAGTAATTTAGCACAATGGTCAGGTTTATTAGCAATAGGATAGGCCTACAAGGGAATCGGAAAAGGACAATCAAGGATAGACAAACCCAACAACTCTTAAAATAAGCATCTTGGGGCACCTGGGTGGCTCAGTTGGTTAAGTGTCTGCCTTCTGTTCAGGTCATGATCTTAGGGTCCTGTGATGGAGCCCCGCATCAGGCTCCCTGCTCATCAGGGAGTCTGCTTTTCCCTCTCTCCCTGCCCCTCCCCACTGCTTGCGCTCTCTCTCCCTCTCTTTCAAATAAATAAAAAAATAAATCTAAAAAAATGAAATAAACATCTTGGCTGATTTAACTCTAAACTATCCTCTTTTGTTTTAAATAGAAAATAATTTATTAAGCAAATGAAATTTATTGAATTCTTCTGACTTATTTCAAATATTGTTCTTTGATAGATTTTAGGTAACCAAAAAGTTTTCAGAGATTTTTGAAAAGTAAATATTGATATCTTTTTTTTTTTACTTTAAAAACTAAAATAGTTTAAATTCTGGGAAAAGTTCAGAGAGTCCTAGACTGTTAACAATAGCAGAGATCCTAAATGCAAAGCAGTAAAGAACCTTCTTTTCTTCTCTACTTAAGCCATATTTGAGACCATCACAGATTCTCTTACTATATTCAAACAACACAGAATTAATGTGTGTAAAACAAAATCTTTAATGTCAACCAAAATCCTAGTTCTTGATGGTAAACATTTGGAAATCATTTCATACTTTTGTTGTGGAATCTCCCATCTCTTTTTCAGGCATAGGGTTTGCATATCTTCAGAATTAAAACCACTTCAAGCTTTATAATCTCTGCAGATCATTGTTTTGTTAGGACATACCATGCTGGTTTCATCAACCCGATCAAATCTTTGCCTTCAGGCAGACATCTGCAGTTGTTGGCCTCCAGGTGCTTAAGAGTCCCTGTACTTCAAGACACTCCCCCTACAGAAAAAAAAGAAGAAGAAAAACCTCCAGGAAGTCTGCAGGTGCAAGTGTGTTTTAGGGGAAATTAATGATGGATTGCCCTTTTATGTTGCATATTCAAATAGGCGGTTATGTGTTTGCACGGATGTAGTTCTGACCTTAAGTACACAAAACACAAACTTAGAGCCTTTTCTTGGTACTTGTGATGGAGTTCCCCTTTCTCCTGGGCAAAACATGTATCTTTAAGAGTACTGACTAAAGTATTGAAGAAATGAGTTTTCTGGGGGGAAAGAAAATCTAAAGAATCTCTGTGAAGGACCATTGCTACTAGAGAGAATAAACTCATAGATACCATTGCCTCATCAATTTGGGAATTTATCTATGACAAAGACAAGATTTGCAGGGCTGTTTTGGCCCAAAAGCAGAAGACAATGTGAAGTATATGGCTTACATCCAAGACCCTAGATGCCCAAAGGCATGGATTGCCACATACTTTTCTGCAAGTATTTGTTCTTTATCCTTTTGGTTATTTTCTTCCTTATCTACTGGTTCAGGAATTTAAATTAATAGTAGACACTCTTATTCTTAATCACGGTACCCCCAATATCCTTCCTCCCAACAATTAGTAGAAATAAGCTTCAACCTCCAGACAGGGACAAAGTTGAACTACCTCTAACAAATCAAAGGAAAAGGCCACGTGGCTATTGAAAGAAAGATTTAAGTAGCTTAAGAAACATATGGCTCATGTTTGCTTACATATATTTTTGTCTGTGTTTCTGTGTTGCAGTCACTAAGTGTGAATAACTCTAGAGTCATTTTCCCTCCAGAAGATTCTATAAATAATTATCCAACAAAAAGAATCAGAAGGACTGTCAGTTGAGATAGCAACACTCAATACAAGATCACTAATTGAACAGTGGTACAGATTTGGATTCATCATTTTCCTGAAGGAGAATGGCCTATCCTTCCACTTAGGTGGAGGAATGACTGGAAGGAGAGACGGACAGATGAAAAATAGCTCTGCTGGCATTTAGCTAGTGAGGAGGGTACTAAGAATTGAGACGTAAATCATAACTTGCAAATCTGCACAACTCACGAAACAGATAAAGTGTATCAAAATATGATGAAGACAAAATATCTAAGCTCAAACTCCCTTAACTCCAGCTCACTCAGACCCTATTGCTCTAATATTAATTCCAGATAGATTTGTATGTTCTAAAAATAAGACCATGGAGTAGTCTAATACCTCACCTAGTTTACAAACTCTTGAGCAATCCCTGCTAAGACCTTCCTATGACTGACTCCTGCCCTCCAAACCCTTGAAGTACCCTTTCTTAATGTCCCCTTTTGAGGTGCCTCACTGTTTCCCTGACGTGTATTTCCCTTCCTTCAGCAACTAATGAAGCCTAACTTCGTTCAACTAAGTTCTTAGTCTGTGGACTTTTAGCTAAGTACACAGGGATGGGAGTGCACTACAATATTATGCATAAGTGCATGGAGTCTAGAACAAAATCACCTGGGTTTGAATCCCATCCTACTACTCACTAGCTGAGGGACCTTGGGCAAGTGACATCTCTATACCTCAGTTTCCTCATCTGTTAATGGAAATAATAATTGGATCTACTACATAAGTTTGTTGTGAAGATAAAATGAGTGCGTGTGTGTGTGTGTGTGTGTGTGTGTGTGTGTGTAAAGTGCTCATAAATAATGCCTGGCACGTAGTAAGCTGTTTCTGTTACCACTAGAGGTAAATCATGGGTTTAGTCATCACTGAGGAAATGCAAATCAAAACCACAATGAGATATCACCTCACACCTGTTAGAATGGCTGTTATCAAAAAGACAAGAAATAACAAGTGTTGGTGAGGATGTGGAGAAAAGGAAACCCTGTGCACTGTTGGTGGGAATGTAAATTGGTGCAGCCACTATAGAAAACAGCATGGAGTTTCCTTAAAAAATTTAAAAAAGAACTACCATATGATCCAGCAATTCCACTTCTGGATATTTATCCAAAGGAGATGAAAACACTATATCAAAAAGACATATGCACCCCCATATTCATTGCAGCATTATTTATAATAGCCAAGACATGGAAGTAACCAAGGTATCCATGAATGATAAATAAATGGGTAAAGATGGATAAATTGATAAAGAAAATGTGAGATACACACACACACACACACACACACACACACACACAGTGGAATATTACTCAGCCATAAAAAGAAGAAGATCTTGCCATTTGCAACAACATGAATGAAACTTGAGGGCATTAGGCTGAGTGAAATAAGTCAGACGTAGAAAGACAAATATGATCACACTTAAATGTGGAATCTTAAAAAAAAAAAAGCAAGCAAACAAACAAAAAAACCACAGAACTTAGAAGAGATTACTGGTTGCCAGAGGTGAGGTTGGGGGGTGTACAAAATGGGTGAAGGTGCTCAAAAGGTACAAACTTCCAATTATATAACAAATAATTTCTGGGGATGTAATGTACAGCATGGGGATTATAGTTAAATAGTGTATTGTATGCTTGAAAGTTCTTAAGAGAGTAGATCTTAAAAATTCTTATCACAAGAAAAAAAATGTGTAACTCTGTGAGGTGATGGATGTTAACTAGACTTACTGTGATGATCATTTCACCATATAGTCAAATATCAAATCATTATGTTGTACACCTGAAACTAACATAATGTTAATAATATCAATTATATCTCAATTCTTAAAAAGTTTAGAAGTGAGAATCCATCATTTGGGGAAAGTCCTCTAGGCAAAGAGGAAAATAATCTAGAAAAGCATTGACTGAACTGAGCAAGAGAGGATGGAAATTTTCCTCTTGGACATCGTCTTGGGCTGGGCCGTGTTCCTTCGACAGTCGTGTGTAGTTGGTGCTGTGTCTTGTTTATTTAAAGACCATTCCAGGACCCCTTCTCACTAGCCACCTCCACTACGGTCTGGAGAGCTATCTACTCCCATTCCCAGACTTCCTCGCACCTGGGGTAGAATGCCAAGTTCTGGCCAAGGAAAAGCAAGACATCTTCGGAGGGAGCTCCTGGGAGAGATTTTTCTTTCTAGATTAAAAAAAAAAAAAAATGAACTCTTCCTTCTTCATCTTGCCTTAAACGTGAATGTGATGCCTGAAGCTGTGTTGGCTTTATTCAAAGTTACCAGCATGAGGAAGAAAACAAGCCTATGAGGAGGGTGGAAGTTAAAGGTAGGAACAATCTGCATCCTTGGTAGCATGCAGAGCTACTGAACCAATGCCAGCAAACACTTAACTTCAGATTTCTTGTTAGGAGAGAGGAAAAAGCACCTATTGTTCAATCTACTAGTCAGAGTTTGTTGCTGTTGCTTGCCCCGAAAGCATTTCTATCAGATACAGCGTGTTATTCAGAGTCTTTGTGTATAAGCATGTGGAGAATTAACATGTATGCTTCATGTCCCATCAGCTCTAATAATGAGTTCCCCACCCTCTAGGGCTGCACCAAATTGAATACTCATTCGAATCACCTGGACATCTTTTAAGAAATAAAAATTATTGGAAATGACACCCAGAAATACTGCCTCAGTAGATCAGAGGTGCAGTCTGACATGGTGCTCATGGTTTGGGGACCACAACAAGATCCACCCTAGTTCATAAGCCAAGTGAAAAAATTCTAGTTTTTGTGAGATAGCCCCTTTTTAAAAGAACTAAGGAATTCTAATGGCTAAGGATAATCCGTACCTGTTATCCAAGAAAATTCAATCAATCAAGAATGGTACACACACTTTAGGACTTTGTTTCTCAGTCTAGAGTCTTGGGAGCCCATCCCAAAAGTACTGAAATATTCTGAGATTGGGACCCAGAAATTGGCATTTTAAACAAACACCCGGACAGATTCTGATTCCTCTCTTCTAGGTGATTTTACAGACTACCACTCAGTCCCTCAACAATATTTATTGATCAATCACCATATAGTAGGCATTGTTCCAGGCACTGGGTGTCCAGCTGTGGACAAGATAAGCTAGGCCTATATCCTGGTATGGCCTAAATGATGGTGGGGGTGGAGTAGGGACATAGACAAATAAAAAAGGAAAGGAATAAATCAACAGGAATTTCAGATAGTAAGTTCTATTATAAAAAATAACATGATGATGTAATAGACAATGTATGCTATGACGGCGTGGAGGAAGGCATCGTGGAAGGGCCCACTATAGAAACAACATTGAAGTTTAGGTCTGAAAGGACAGAGAGGGCCAAACTTGCAATGAATTGGGATAAGAGCTTTCCAGGATACAGCAAGGCAGAGGTCTGGAGCAAGAATTAGCTGGCATATGTGAGGAACAGAAAGAAGGCCAGTAAAGAGGGGAAGGGCCTCTCAGAGTAGAGATATAAGGTTGTTTGTCCCGTGTAAGAAGTTTGAGAGAAGTATTATTTTTTTTTTTGAGAAGCTAACAAAAGGATCCTTTTGAACAGTTTTTGCTATGCCATAAATTAGTTAATAAGAAATTAGGTCCAATCACATAGAAGCCATACAGAAGATTGTGCCGGTGAAGAATGGTACAATTGGGCAATTTAAGGTATTTTTCTCCAAGCTCTTGTTATTCAGATTGTGGTCCATTGACCAGCAGCATCTGCATCATGTGTGAATTTATTACAAATGCAGAATTCACGGCCTTACTCCAGACTTTGTAAGATCACAACTGTATTTTAAGAAGATTTCCAGGTTCATGTGCACCTTCAAGCTTGAAAGGTACTGATGTTAAGCCAAGGGTCATTAACCCTGTCTGTATATTGAAATCACCTTGGAGGTTTAAAAACACTGATGCCTGAGTCCCAACATCAGAGATCTGATTTGAAGGAGGGACAGAGGTAGGAGGTGGAGGGGACATCAGGATATTTATAAGCACAGCAAACATTAAAGCATGATTGATGTGCAAAAGGTTGTATGAGAAGCTCAAACAAATGTGGATTCTTGAGACTTCCCCAAAGATTCTAATTCAGAAGGCCTGGGATGGGTTTCGGGAACTTGCATTTTTAACCAGTACAACACAATTTGAGAAACACCGCATTAAGAAACTGTTGAAGGTGGGATGCCTGGGTAGCTCAGTAGGTTAAGCGTCTGCCTTCAGCTCAGGTCATGATCCCAGGGTCCTGGGATTGAGTCCCGCATATGGCTCCTTGCTCCGCGGGGAGCCTGCTTCTCCCTCTGCTTGTGCATGTGCGCGCGCGCACTTTCTCTCTCTCTGTCTCTCTGACAAATAAATAAATAATATCTTAAAAAGAAAAAAACTGTTGAAGGAAAAAGAAAAAATTATGAAATGAGGATGCCAATTAATTTGGTTGCTGATTGATGTGTATCTCTGGGTGAATCTTAGTAACTGCACATCTTCTGAAAGCATAATAAAATAATGTAGATGTCTGATGATTATCATCGAGATCAGAGATATCCTCCTGTCAGAAGTTATACTGGCTGTAAAGATTTTATAAAACATTCTGTAATCTAAAAAAGGGCCAAGGTCATGCACCAGCCTGTACTGAGGAAATCTTACACGTAGGGAGAAATTTCCAGGCTATAGAAGGAATTTTGTTCTTAAACCACATACTGTCTAATGATTGACAGCTAAATCACGAAGCTCCTTATAGTTGAGGAGAGCTTAAAAAGCAGGATGTTACGAATGGAGTGGCCATAGCTACTGCTGTGCAGTGAGCCAGCTCTTCCGAACTCTCTGAGGTCCCACCTTTTCCAAGAAGATTTTGGGCAACACTCACACCCCCAGGCTTCTTCTTGTCTGAACTTCAGTTGGGCTCTCAGACTGCATATTACTTGATTCATTTCTACTTCATTCCTTGTTAATTGTCTTGTGTGTGACAGCTTCATTTTCCTAATGAGATTGTTAAACTGCCCAAAGACAAGGATGATGTGCATCTCATACTTTTATTTCACACAGTGCCTGGACATTGCTAACTACACAAAAGAAGCTTAGCAAATTGTTGTTTGGTTGAATAATGGCAATAAATACTTCCTCCTGTCTTCCTGAATGGTTTCATTGATCATGATGAGTGATCTTTAAAATAGCAAAAGCACACTCATTACTGGGAGATCCTAAAATATAATCCATCCATTAGTATTAAATTAGCAATAAGAATAGCAATCAAGTAGTTTTGTTGCACTTTAGTTTTCTCAAAGATTTAGGGGAATTGTATCATTGAATTCCCATGACAACCTATGACAAATGTTGAAAAGAACTTTTTAAAATTATTGTGGTAAGAACACAACATGAGATCCACCCTTTTGACAAATTTTTAAGTGCACAATACAGTGCTGCTAACTATTGGTACCACGTTGTACAACAGATCTCTGGAACATACTCATTTTGCTTAACTAAAACTACATAGCTGTTGAACAGCAACTCCCCATTTCCCCAAACCCCCAGCGCCTGACAACCAGCATTCTGGCTTATTTCACTTAGCATAATGTCCTCTGGGCTCATCCATGTTGTCACATATGGCAGGATTTTCTTCTTTTTTAAGGCTGAATACTATTCCATTGAATGCATACACCATATTTCTTTACCCATTCATATGTAGATGGAAATTTAGATTATTTCCATATGTTGGCTATTGCAAATAATCCTGCAATGAACATGGGAATTCATCTCTCTCTTCAAAATACCAATTTCAATTCTTTTTGAATATATACTCAGAAGTGGGATTACTGGTATCTTTTTTTTTAAGATTTTATTTATTTATTTGACAGAGAGAGGGAACACAAGCAGGGGGAGTGGGAGAGGGAGAAGCAGGCCTCCTGCTGAGCAGGGATACCAATCCGAGGCTCTAGCCCAGGACCCAGGGATCATGACCTGAGCTGAAGGCAGACACTCAATGACTGAGCCACCCAGGTGCCCCAAGGGGTTACTGGATTCTGTGGTAATTTTATTTTTCATCTTTAAAGGAACCCCTATATTGTTTTCCATACTAGCTGCACTCCATTTTACATTCCCTCTAATAACACACGAGAGTTTCAATTTCTCCACACCCTACCTAATACTTATCTTTTGTTTTTTTGGTAATAGCCATCTAACAGGTGTGAGGTGATATCTCACTGTGGTTTTGATTTGCGTTTCCCTGATGATTAGTGATGTTGAGCATCTTGTCATATATCTGTTGGCCACTTGTATGTGTTCTTTGGAGAAATGCCTACTGAAATCTTTTGCCCATTTTTAAATGGTTTTGTTTGTTTATTTATTTATTTAGCTAATTATTTAGTTTTTTAGCAGTTGAGTTTAGGATTTCCTCGTATATTTTGGGTATTAACCCCATATCAGACATGTGGCTTGCAAATACTTTCTCTCATTCTAGGGGTTGCCTTTTCACTCCATTGATTCTTTCCTTTCTGTAAAGAGTTTGTAGTTTGGTGTAGTCTCACTTGTCTATTTTTACTTTTATTGCCTATATTTTGGAATCATACAGAAAAAAATCATTGCCATGACCAATGTCATGAAGCTCTTCTCCTATGTTTTCTTCTGGGAGTTTTGTAGTGTCAGGTCTTATGTTTTTGAGCTGATTTTTGTGTATGGTGTAAGAAGGATCTAATTTCACTTTTCGCAAGTGAATATCTAGTGTTCCCAATACCATTTCTGTAAAGATCATCCTTCCCTCATGATATATACTTGGCACCCTTGTAAAAGATCAACTGGCTGTATATGCATGAGTTTATTTCTGGGATCTTTGTTCTGTTCCTTTGGTCTATATGTCTATCTTTATGTCAGTACCATACTGTTTTAACTATGGTAGTTTTGTAATATAGAAATCAGGAACTGTTATGCCTCCAGCTTTGTTCTTTCTCAAGGTTACTTTGGCTATCTGTGGTCTCTGTGGTTCCCTATGAATTTTAGAATTTTTTTCTATGTCTCTGAAAAAAATGTCATTGGGATTTTGATATGGATTCCATTGAATCCGTAGATTACTTTCAGTTGTATGGACATTTTAACAATATGACGTCTTCCAATCTATGAATACATAATGTCTTTCCATTTATGTCTTCTGTAATATCTCTTACCAATGTTCTATAGTTTTCAGTATACAAGTCTCTTACCTCCTTAGGTTAAGTTTTTTTGGGTTTTGTTTGTTTGTTTGTTTGTTTTTGTCCCTAATTATTTCTTTTTGATGCTATATTATTTTCTTAATTTCCTTTACAGGTAGTTTTTTGTTAGTGTATGGAAATGAATTTTGTATGTTTATTTCATATCCTATGACTTTATTGAATTCATTTATTAGTTCTAATGGTTTTGTTTGTAGTCTTTAGGGTTTTTCTACCTGTAAGATCATGTCATCTGCAAGCAGATATTATTTTACTTCTTCCTTTCCAATTTGGATGCCTTTTATTTCTTTCTCTTGCCTAATTGCTTGGCTAAGACGTCTAGGACTATGCTGAATAGAAGTTGCAAGAGTGGGCATCCTTGCCTTGTTCCTGATCTTAGAGGAAAAACTTTCAGCTTTTCATCATTGAGTATAGCTGTGGGCTTTTCACATAAGGCTTTTATTATATTGAGGTAAATTCCTTTTCTATCTAGCTTATTGAAAGTTTTTTTTTTTAAGATTTTATTTATTTATTTGACAGAGAGACAGCCAGCGAGAGAGGGAACACAGCAGGGGGGAGTGGGAGAGGAAGAAGCAGACTCCCAGCGGAGGAGCCCGATGTGGGACTCGATCCTAGAACGTCGGGATCACGCCCTGAGCCGAAGGCAGACGCTTAACGACTGTGCCACCCAGGAGCCCCTTATTGAAAGTTTTTATCATGCAAGTGTGTTAAGAGTTTCCCCTCCCCCTCAATTTGAGGTTGATGAAATTGGGGCTCAGAGAGCTCTTAATCAGGATGCCACTGGTCTCTACGGTAACCATGTACGAATTAGGAAAAGATGACCCATCCTCCGTGGGGAGGAAGCTAGGATGCCAGTCTGGCAAGTGGAGTACCTACTCCACCTCAACCAGGTGACCTTGTGTAGAGCATAACTTCTAAAACTGTGCGGAGGTTTTACGTGCAAAAACTCTCCCATTGCCTCTTGACAAATCAAAATAAAACCAAGGGGGCGCCTGGGTAGCGCAGTCGTTAAAGCGTCTGCCTTCGGCTCAGGGCGCGTACCGGGATCGAGTCCCACATCAGGCTCCTCCGCTGGGAGTCTGCTTCTCCCTCTCCCACTCCCCCTGCTGTGTTCCCTCTCTCGCTGGCTGTCTCTCTGTCACATAAATAAATAAAATCTTTAAAAAAATAAAATAAAATAAAATAAAATAAATAAAAAACAACAACAACAACAAAAACAACAAAATAAAACCAAGACCTTATATTCTTTCCACTACCCACACTGGTTGGGCCAGGGTATATTTGTTTAAATGTTCAAGAAGAAGGCAAGAGAACAAAATTTCCAACCTATAGCCAGAGAGAATCATCCACAAACAACATGAATAGAGGAAAAAACAACTTTGCATAGCATATATTTTGCAATTGGAAAACTGTACAGGAAGACATACCAGCCAGGTATTTCTACCTTGAAAGAAAATGATTGTGGTAGATTGCAAAAATGGCCATAGTACTTTGTGTCTCCTCCATCAAAAGGTGGAGTCTATTTCCTCACCCATTGAATTCAGGCTAGTCTTATGACTGACATGGTGGATAGAATATGGAAGAAGTTGCAACATGAGAGTTCTGCATCTGGGCCTCCACAAACCTGGCAGCTTTCAGACTATCGGTGAGAGGCATGTGGCCCCATCTTCCCCAACTTCCCCATAGTGAGACAATCACTATACACACAAGTGTGGCCATCTTCACTCACACATGGTCCCCAGCCAAGTCACAAGCTGACCCCAGACAGGAGTGAGCCTAGCTACTCACGTGTCTGCCTCAGATTAGCAGCAGCACTCAATTGACTCATAGCTCATGAATAACAATAAATGGTTGTTGTTTTAAGCCACTATGTTTTTAGAGTGTTTATTTAGAAACTGATAAAATGAGTGACCCTGGAAACAAAAGAATCAGGCAGATCATGAAGCTAAGATGCCATCTGCAAATAGCAACAGCCATTGTCAACAACAGCAAGGCTAAAGAACAAAAAGACCATTCATGGCATAGAGATTACTAATCACATCAGCTTTTCGTGTCATAGTCTCAGAGTTAGTAGTTGCCATTAGTGGTATATTTAGAAAGAAGAAAAGGCACATGATAAATTTTACATACAGTAGCTCATTTTTTAAAGTAAGAGTAGAAAAGTCACAAGTAGCTACAGATGTTTCAACCATTTGATTTATTGATAACAAAACCATGTGATTCACTACTTTTCCCAGTGCGTCCTTCATAGAGAGCTAAGCTGGTAATGAGAATAAATGAGGCAGCACTTCTTGAAATGACCAGATTCAGCTCTTTCAACCTTAAATATAACTCCTTACCTGTATTCATTTCCCATCACAACGGATTGTTACTTATAGTTTTTAAAATATGAAATAAGAATTATGGTTTGAAGGCCAAAAGGAGAAAAGAACAAAAAGAAGAGGAAGAAATTGTTATGTCAACACCCATTCAATATTGAAGGCTGGCGTGCTGAAGCATGGTATATTCCAACCTTTCTTCCAAACCTCAAACTAACTCAAATTATCTTGCTAGAGGGTGGAAGAAAGGATAGGGAATTGCATAAGAGATAGAACCCATATCCATACCAAATCCCACAGTGACTATTTTTAGAAAATAATCATACAATGTGAGCACTTCATAAAGAAAGTTGCTTAGGAGCTGAGGTACCTAATTAAGTATATATTTTTTGTACCTTAGAAAATCTATTTGCAAAGAAAATTGTTTGAATGCAGAGTACCTCTAAATTCCCAGATGTATCCTTGAATCAGCCCTGCCTTCTGGGATTATGCTGGAGTCCATGTATTAGAGCAACCACAGCATCTTCTACTTCCCCATGCTAATGGTTCCATGTGGTCCCTGAAATACATATGAACTCTTAAACCTGAAATCCAAGACTTGCCACTATCTAGCTCCAGTGTACCTTTCTGATAATCCCCATAAATATGGAATACTTTTCCCTCTTACCCAAACATATTCAATGTTTTCCTGCCTCCATACTGATTTCTCTGCTGAGAACATCTTCCATACTCATCGCTATTGTTAAAAACAGCATCTAAACTTTGAAGTCCACCTCAAATGTCATTTCTTTATTGAAGCATGGCTACTTGTTTACAATTTGGGATATATTCATGTCCTGAGTCTTATCTTTCTACCTCAGAAATTAGAAATCACATCCCCAGACTCCTTCATTGTTAGGAAGAAGTCATGTGACTGAGTCTAGCCAATCAGGAATACCCACTTGACAGACTGATTCAAAAAGAGAAACACTAGAGGTGACTGTGCTCAGAAAAAGGAATCTTCTGGTAAGTGTAGTAAAAGAGCATCTAGTTCTTCAGAAACAATGAGATCTGAGCTTCTAGTTACCATCTTTCATTGAATCTAAGATGTTATCAACTTAAAGAGGCACCATTATTTCACATAACTCTAAAATAACTTTTAATTCTTCCAACAAAACTATGATATGTGTTCTTATAAATTAGAATGTTTATTTCATACTTATTGAAAAACATGTTGACATATAGACATAGATTTTTTTCATAAAATATATTAGATAAATTATTCACATTCAAAGTCTGATATTTTTTTTTAAAGATTTTGTTTATTTGAGAAAGAGAGCTCAAGTTGGGGGAAGGGCAGAGAGAGAGAATCTCAAGTAGACTGCGCTGAGTGCGGAGCCCAATATGGGGCTGGATCCCAGGACTCTGAAATCATGACCTGAGCCAAAATCAAGAGATGGACACTCAACCAACTGAGCCACCCAGGTGCCCCTCAAAATCTGACTTTTCTAAATGACTTTCAGACTCAGAATCAACCATGTCCATGCTTTGGCACACAATATCATCCTTTGTACCATTGGGACTATTAATGATGCAGCATTTCTTACAAGAATGCTTCACTAGTGTCTCTAGAAATTTCTTCTAAGCTATGAGTTTTGGTGCATGTGAAAAGGCAATGACATCTACATCATAACTGCCATTTGGCCAACAGCAATTGTGAAAAGCAGTCCAAATTTAGAGAGGTAAGTATGTTAGGAAAAAAAAGTGTTTTAGAAAAAAATGAAGTACGTTCTACCTCCATTGGTAATTCCAGGAATAGGAGTCATCGTCCAGGGTTATGATACGTTATAGTCTATCCAATGAAAAACTGGTTAGTGGTGCCTAAAAGACCATAAAATGGAACAACTACCTCTACCTCTGGCCACCTGCCTTACAGTTTCCACCAGCCTAACAATAAGACTGTAACACATATTCAAAGTAATTTTCTGAGGGATTATAATAAGCAGTCTCAGAATGGAGGAACAAAAGATGTAATTTTAGCTAATTTGGACTTTCACTGTATCACACTAGGAAAGACGCTTTATTATTTGTTTGTTTGTTTGTTTGTTTATGAGAGAGAGAGAGAGAACACATGAGGGAGGGCAGGAGAGGGGTGGGCAGAGGGAGAGAGAGAGAGAGAGAATCTTAAACTGGTTCCACACCCAGTGAGGAACCTGACATGGGGCTCAAGCTCACAATCCTAAGATCATGACTTGAGCCGAAATCAAGAGTCAGAAGCTTAACCAACTGAGCCACCCAGGGACCCCTAGGAAAGATATTTTAAAACTTAGATTCCCATATATGTCATGTCCCAAAAGTCTCCCAGACCACTGACTTCAACTTCTCCTTCAGGAAAACTTCACTACTTCCACAGGATGAAGTCTGATATGTAATTGCTTTCTGAGTTCTCCATCTCAAGGTGTATCTTGGGCTTCAATTAGATGAGCACTGACATTCACATCTGCTGAAACTCATGGTGCCTGGATAAAAAATGGGCTTCAGATGTGGGCAAGGGTGAAAGTGGGTTCTTCTGGACCACAGAACACCAGTAGGAGCTCTGGATACTCTGGTTCCCTCACACAGTAACTATACCTGTTAGAAATTTCTCAGCTGCAAATAATTCAATGCAAAGTGGCCTTATATTTATAACATTATCTCTCCTAACAAAATTTCATAGGTAGGTCAGTCTTCAGATGTCATGTAAGCGACCTTGACTCTGCTTCTCTACGACCCTCTTGGGTCTGCCTCTGTAGGTTATTTTCATCCTTAAACTGAGAACAAGATAGCTGCCATACATCTTGTCATCGTATCCAGATACAGCAGCGTTTACAGAAGTTAATGATGACTTTCTCTGCTTCTCTTAGGAACAAATAGACTCTTCCCAGAATCTCTCAGTTTTCCTCCACTTAAGACTTTATTGAACAGAACTGGATCACAAGCCTATACTGAACCAATCACTGGTAAATGGTTAGGACTACTATGATTGGTTTTGACCAGCCAGAACCTACCCCCAGGGCTGAGGTCAGGACTGGGGCCTTCCCCACCCCAAAGAATAAAGTCACACAGAGAAGGGTAGATACCTGAATAAAATCAGGGTCCTATTAGAAAAGAGTTAGTATATGTGAAAAAAGATGTTAGTATGTTAACTATGCTGGAATTTTTAAAAAATTAATAAAAAACCCAAACCAAACCAAAACAAAACAAAAAAGATGTTAGGTAATCAATAGTATCTTCTAAGTAAATAATACCTCTTAATTATAAATTTTTCTTAGAGATGGTACACTCTAATCATTACTGATGAGAGAATACTCATTGATGACAGAGCTCTGCCCTGCTCTTTAAATAGGTATTATTATGCTTTGACACATTGGGCTCTTTCTGTTCCACTAGAAGCCTGGTGCCATCAAAAAGGGGTAGAGGCCTCTAAATGTCCTTTCTTCTTTACTGGAAGATGACACTGCATTCGATTGAATTATTTTTATTCGTGTTATCCCTCTGATAGAGGAGTAAAAATGGAAAGCTTAATTATTTTATATAGGCTTAATTCTTGCCCCCCCCCCAACACACGAATCTGTAAAACCCGCCAGGGAATAAATGGTGTCTTTTTTTGTATTTATACATCTTATGAAGCTAGCCTTATATAATAGGAACTCCATTCAATAAAGAAATGATGAATTGTTAATCTCATTCATTCTTTCCAGGATTAACCTTTATGACAGCTGATTAACTCTCCAAGCTAGGTGTGGTCCATATCCAATGTGTGTGCATTAGTAAAGATCCTTTGGTTTTAGGATACTTTCTTCCCTGTGTCTCCAACCACAAGTATTGCCCAGAAGCAGGGACTTTCAAGCTGGAATTCTAATGCTCTTTACAGTCATAGTATGGGCTTAGGTTAGAAAAAAAAATTGCATTCCCTAAATCAGACAAGCACTACCTAGAGAAATTCAGACTTTGATAAGACCTTACCAATCCATTTCTTTTCAGCTTTGCCCATCAGATGGTTCCTCAATCTTAAGAATTAGTGAGTTAAAAAAAAAAAAAAGAATTAGTGGGTTGAAAATCCTCTAGGAGAGAATATCAAAACTTCAACATGTTCAGACAGATATGCACACAAATAATAGGTTTAAATGAAATTCTTTATATGATTTTAGATTTCTCCCTTTTTCTCTTTACTATCCTCTTCTCTTACTTAATCCCCCTAGTTAAAAGATTTGGGGTTTTTTCCCCTTCTCTTGTGGCACAGTATATTTGCTGAAAATACTGATTCATGGCCTTTGGTTCTTATTTCTTGACTTGTAATTCTTATCTTTCTACTCTGTCCCCAGACTTGAAGTTTGTTGTTATGTCTGAGAAGCCCTTAAATACCATGGTTACCCAAAGGGTCAAACTGCCTCTCCCCTAACTGAACGTTGCTGATTCATGGGATGCCTCAGGGACTGTCATAGCCACAACTGAAATAGCTATCCAAACAAAGATGCTTAGGTAACAGCAGATATTGAAAATGAGCAACCCCTGTTACAAATCAGTTAGCCACCCCTTATTTGAAAGATATTCAGTATGGCATTCATGCTGGGAATCAGGGAGGATGGCATTTCCTGAACTGATTCACAAAATGCTAATATTTGTCAAGTAAATGAAGGAAAATATCAAGAGAGTGAAAAGCCAAACAAAAAAATCTTAATCCTAAGTTCATTTTCATTGTCTAATTGTCCCAATGTGCTATCAAATGCTCATCTGAATGCTTGAGGGGTGAATAATTTAGATTTGTATCTACCTATGTATTTCCATATAGAATGATGGCCAAATGTAATATATGCCTTTAATTAAATATTTCAATAAGGCTTTACAGCCTACAAAGTGACTTCACATGTACTAGTTCATTTGATCATTATGACATCCCCATGAAGTACGTGCTAATGCTATCCCCATTCCACAGGTGAATAAACTCTGACTCTGAGAGATTCTATACTTTTTTAAAAATTTATAAAACTAGCTGGTAAAAAAAAGAGACAGGACTGAAATCTAGGTCTTTGACTCACTCTTTCCATTGCTCACATTGTCAATAAATATTCATGATAAACTATAGTCCTCATTGCCTAAGCAAATGTACCAAAAATTAAAAGTCAACAGGTTGTAATTCAGGTGCCCCTTCCTTTATGTGGAGACTATGGCTTTGCCTTCCTGTCTATTTCTCTTCGGTTTAATGTAAGATCATAATAATGTTTCTTTAAGGAGCACTTGAGAGTACCTAATGCATGAGCAATATTCCCATGGAGATTTGGAAAGGCTTTGCTTAAAGGCTGGCTGAGTGACACCAGGGAATATTCTTCCATTGAAATTGTTGAACACTCAATTCCCCCCCCCCACCCGATTGTCACTATTTATGCATTTGCTGATGCTCTAATTACTTGAGCTTCATCCTTTAAATGATGCCTTGTTAAACATAGGATTGTCTTATGTCCCTTTTTTTTTTAAAGATTTTATTTATTTATTTATTTATTTATTTATTTATTTATTTATTTATTTATTTGACAGAGCAGGAGAGCACAAGCAGAGGGAGCGGCAGAGGGAGAGGGAGAAGCAGACTGCCCACTGAGCAGAGAGGCTGATGTGGGACTTGATCCCAGGACCCTGGGATCATGACCTGAGTTGAAGGCAGTCACTCAACCAACTGAGCCACCCAGGAGCCCCTTATGTCCCTTTTAAAACTAACACTTAAGGTCACGCTGCTCTATTACCTCCAGTTTATAATATGAAAGTGAGTTTCCGCTACCCTTGGCCCGCTGTGGAAAAATGTTGCCAACTTTTATTCTTCTAACAGCATCTAATAGAGCTTGAGATAGGCTCCTTTCAAACACTCTTCTTGCCAGGAACTCTAGGCCAAGATCTATGATAACTGAACAGGACAGCAACTACGATTTTCAAGTTCTATCCAATGATGTGTTTTTGACAGGCTATGTAATGTTGCTTGCATTTTAAGTTTTAACCTATTGGGCTATGCAATAACCTTTCTTGTCAGGACTGGGGAAAAAAAAAAGGTTTCATGCATTCACAGATGTCTGAAACTCCAATGAAAGGTCATATATAGTATTATACAACATAGGATTTCATAGATCAGCTTTATTTTAGGTTTTTAATATAATTCTGCATTCTTTTGAATTAACGTAGCAAATATATTAAGCTCATAACTCCATGGTGAAGTGGAGGGCTATTGCTCAGAGCTATTGTAAGGAAAATGTAGCACTTAAACCACAGCTATAACAGGTCATTTGAGGGGAAAATGTGGTTTCAAAAAATAACTGAAAAATGCATTCATAGGCATTATTATACAATTGAATGTGGCAGTTAGGGAAAGGAGTGGGGAACTGACTCAGGTATGATACTATTCTATCCAACTCATCTGCCATGACAATAATATGTATTTACTTACTGTAGGAAAAAAGGACAAATTCAACATATGTAAGGCTTTGGTTGATTAATGATTCAGCTATGATGGAACCACTTAAAGCACAATAGCCAGCCTTTCCCTCTAGCAGGAATCCTTACTAGGGTGTGGTAAAATAACATTCTCCATTCTGGCTGTATGATCTGATAATAGAGACTAATCTAATTGTGTTATACTTTGGGAGGTAAAATGAATTTACGCAGGAATGAAAATAGGACCTGCCTTTGATGGTAAAAATAATTCATTTCTGGGCAAGTCTAACTTACTATTACATAGGATATTTTAAAAGATTGTTGTGTTTAACCTGACATTATTTTCATTTATCAGTAATCCTCTAGTTTATTGATATAAGTGAGGATTTTCATGAGGAAAATTGCCAACTCAAGGTAGAAATCTGTTTTTATCAAAAAAATATGTAAATATGTATATGTACTACAATGGGTATTTCAGGAAAAAGTACTTGCACTTTTTAATGTTCATTCATTCTCTCCTTCTTTGAAATATCTATTGACTTCTGGAGGTGGGTGGGGGGATAGGCTAAATGTGTGATGGATAATAAGGAGGGCACTTGTTGTGATGAGCACAGGGTATTATATGTAAGTGATGAATCACGAAATTCTATTCCTGAAACCAATACTACACTATATGTTAACTAACTTGAATTTAAATTTTAAAAAATTTTATTGACTTCCAACCGTGTGCCAAGTGTTGCTCTAGGTTCTGGAGGTACAACAAAAACAGAGAAAAATGTTGGCCTTTACAGAGTTTGCATTTATTACAGTGGGAGGAGATAGACGATAAACAATGTGAGTAAAATATTTAATATGTCAAAATTTAAAGATTTATAATAAAAATATTAGTCAAATATTTAGTAAATAAGAATTAAGAGATTCAGAGTCCTAAAGAGACTGTAAATCGCATTCATTAGTGTCACCCCAGAAACTACCACAGTGTCTGGCCTACTAGATATTTGAGAAATACTTTTGAATGACTGAATGAACAGATGAACATTTTATATTCTCTGAAAATAACCCTGACACTTTATCTCAAATTCATACTAGATTTTCCTTTTTTATCTGCTTACATCCAGAAAAGATTTGAAGTAACTTATAACAAAAAGGTAGAGAATGTAGCTTAAGCAATAAAAGAAGAAACAGAATCATGATGTATGGCTTTTTAAAAATACAGGGCTTAGACACAGTGGGTGATCAATAGCTTAAATGAAATTATATTTGATACCAATTTCCCCAAAGATGCATACATATTTTTCCCATGACTTTTTCAAAAATATAGTGTATTTTTGAAATACACTATATTCCTAATCAAAAACTGAGATGGGGCTGATCCAAGAGTGATTTTGAAAGAAAAGGGCGGTGGGGGGGGTGTCTTGATAAACCATTTCCGTGGGCATTACGGCAATAATCCAAATGCATGTGGTTTTCCAAGAGTAGGGGCACCTGGGAGACTCAGTCAGTTAAGCATCTGACTCTTGATTTCAGCTCAGGTCATGTTCTCAGCATCCTGAGATCGAGCCTGAGCCCCACCTCAGGCTCAGTGTGGAGTCTCCTTCCTCCTGTTCCCTCTCCTTCTGCCCTCCCCTCTGCTTGTACACTCTCTTTCTCTTTCAAATAAATAAATCTTTAAAAAAAAATAAAGTTCCAAGAGTAGAACTTAGCATAAAGTAGAATCTCAATAAATGCTGACATAAGACCATCAGATAAAACCAATTCTTGGACTATTTCTACAGTGTGGTAATAAGACCATGCAATCAGCCTCAAAAAAAAAAAAAAAAAAAAAAGATGTTCTTCTTTTTATTTTGGTCTGTTAGACCATCCTATGATTTGCTTTCCAATGAAGATGTTTAGTGCCTCAACAACCTTTGATCAAGGAAGGGTTCTTCTCAATCTCTTCAACTAAATATATAGCTTTCAAGAACCCATATGGGTGGGTGAGAGAAGACAACAGTTGCCTAACCAGTCACAACAGTCAAATCAACCCTAACAGATTTGTGGATATGAGATGTGGCAGCCAGACCCAACATCATAGTAGAGGCAGTGTAGTGTCAGACAAAACTGATTTCAAGTCCCAATTCTAGTAATTATCCACTGTAGCTGGGGCAGCAATCAATTATAAATGAAATGAAGTCTTCGCTGTCCTAAGTATAGGAGCTCAATAAGATTTGTAATTATTATTGAATGTAGATAGCATCTGGGATATTTTGGAGACTAGATTTCCAGGACATCAACAAGAAATAAATTTGGGAAAATCATATGGTAAGGTAAAAAGAGGTTTCCTGAGACTTTGGAATAGGAACTAGGTAAGATCTTTAGATAAAACAATCATCTCAAGAAAGGTGCAGGTGTTGCTTACATAGAGGAGAACAATTGAGATGTTCTGGATGGTGCAAAAAGATATTAGAATTATAAGCTAGAGTCAAATTGGTCTACACAAGTATGAAGGCTCCTATAATATTCTGCCCCTCCCTCCCTAAGTATGTGAAGGAGTTCAAGAGATTTTCAACCAGCAGCCAGGATAGCTCATTACCTTCTTTCTCTAACATGGTGAGAAAGAAAAATATCTTCTCATGTCTTACAGGCAATGGGAAGAATGATGGGGTGGGCATGGGGGTTCTTACTGATAAAGAAGCCCTTCCTTTAATTCCTTCTTTATTCCGTTCTTCCCCTCCCTTTTATTCCTTCCATCTTCTCTTCCTCTTCCTTCCTTCTATTTTTTCTTCCCTACCTCGTTCTACAAGGGTCTAAGATGGAGTGATTTCCTCATTGTTATTTGCCACTGGCTTCTGGATAGGCCAGGTGCAGAAAGATGCTTTCAGGTTTTGGTTTGCTTGGATTAGACCTGATGTATTTTTTATTCTTCCTTTCTACATCTCCTAATGTAGAAAAGTGCAGCATTCAGATGAAAAATACATGGGTCATCAAGACAAGTTCTCCCATTGGAGAACAGGAAACGAAACTTGTGATGACTGTGAATGAACTCTCTGAGAACCAAATGAAAATCACAGAAATAGAAACCAGATGTAAGCAATCATGAATCCAGGGCAATACTCTGCCTCCAATTTATTTTTAGCAGAAATGTTATTAAAGTCTTTTCAGTACCATAATTAATTTTCAAGGATCGCCATTAACCTCATAGTGTAAAATGGGACAAGAGAATTTTTTGCATATAAAGTTTAGTGGAAAATGCTGATTTTTAAAGTAATTTGCTGTGTGTTTGGTGGTTGTTGGGGGTGTTCTATGGTTTTTCATTTTCCCAGTTTGACCTAGGAGTAATGAATCTCTCACCAGAATGTAATCCGTCTTTAGATAATAGTGGCTGTTTATATATTTAGGATGTGTCAACCTCCTCAAGGCTGGGAAGTATCATAGCCTAATATAATATTTGGCTTTCAAGTTTTGGGTGTGCAACAAGAGGGCCAACAGTCTTGTTGGCTAAAATCAACCCAAGGTATTAGAGTTTGGACATGAACTTGGCCTGCCCATGCCAGAGGGAATACAAGTACCTTCTTTCAGGCTCTGAATGAAATCATTAATTATGTCAGCAGCTCCAGCGATAGACCTGGAGACACTTTGCACTACTTAGCAAACAAGCTACCTTCTCAACTGTTTAGAAGTCTGGGGAAGATCTTAAAGATCTGTACTCACTGTACTTACACAGCCCTTTCCCTGCAAATCCTCAGACTCTCCTTGATCCTGTGTCTCTTTGGTTTTACCACACCGGGGTTGGAATGAGATGAGGGAAATATGTGGCTATGATGCCCAGACTGTGTATTATAGAACTAAAAGAACATCCTGGTGCACCTCGACAATGAAACTCTTTTAAAATGAGGGTTTTTGGAACCATATCAACCACACTTGAGTTCTTGCTCCATTTAAGGCCATCATAGGTCTTTTAAGGAGTAATTTAACTGCTATAGACATGTACATTTTTGCCTGTTAAGAACAGCTTTACAAAGAATATGACCTGTGTTTATAGGACAAAAACGTTTTTTAATCCTTTCCACAAAAAGCGTCTTCCTTTTTTTTTTTTTAACCATTAAAAATACTTTGGCAGTTTTATGTATAATTACAGCTTAGCAAGATGAGAATTAAAGGAACAAAGTGCAAAAAATTCTGCTAAGGTCAGTTTTAAATTTTCTTAACATAAGTACTCTCACATAGTAATTGACTTCAGTATATTATGATACATCAAAAGTCCACATTTGCCCCCTCATTTACCAGTCTCTGGGAAGTGAAGCACAAATGAAATGAAGGGGGAAATATCTTCAGGAAAAGCACGTAATACATGCACTAAGCATAAAGGAAAGAGAAGCTTTTGAGACTGAATGAGACACAGGATGCCTCCAAATCCACCACAATTTTAAAAAGAATATATTTTACAAAAGGTTCCCAATAGCAGATCAAAGAACTTCATAAACAAATTTTGAAAAACAGATCTCAGATAATTAAAACTATGCTTTCATTTCTCAAAAGTGCAGGTAGAAAGAGCTTCAACTCAATTTGACTCCACAGATATCTTTGGAAGACCAGCTCTGGGCACATAGCAGTGTTGGGCACATTGGGAAGGTAAGCATACAAAGAAGAGACTGATGGATTTTTTTTTCTTTTTTAGCACATAGACAATTATACAAATTGAATGTTTAACTCTTGAAAGCAGAAAAAAAAAAAAAGTCCAGCAGCTTTAACAGAGCCGCTGGTGAAAAGGATTAAAACCTCTCTAATAAATTTATCACACTTAATGGATAAAAGAATGAGATCTTAAAAATCTAATAAATGAGCTGTTAGGGAAAACTATTTTTAAAAAATAAAGAAACAGGGGAATTAGATAAACTTTGAAGGGAGAAATCCAATTGGTATCACCATGGGACAGAGGAAAATGCTAAGGTACCAATAGAGGGAGGGTAGGGGAAAGAAGTGCCTTAAGTTATGAGCAGATAAAAGATAAAAGAATGAAATCTATTTATATCATTTTATTTTTTCTCCTTTCAATGAAAGGAGAGTAAAGAGATGTATAGGGGAGGCTCACTATCAAAGAAGCCACAGAACAAAACTAATCTGAATTACAAAATAATAATACTAAAATATTATTATTCCAGTTTCATAATTTTCAAGGAACTGGGTACACATTTAAGTCTTATTTCATTTATTTTTATAAATAGAGAAAGGGAAAGTAAAGGTTTTATATCAATTTTATTGACTTAGGAAAATATTTAGAAGAATATATAGAAAGATTCCATTTTTCTGCATTATTTTTATTTTGTAGATGCAGATACTGAGAGAGAGGAAAGCTATGAAAAGTTATTGAATCATCATACTTTCTATTTTACATCAGGCATTCTCAAGGTTCTTTATAGGCACATACACGCTCTCTCTCTCTCTCTTTTTAAGTACTGCATTACATAAGAAAGAAGGCAACAAAGCAACAAGCAATGTGTTCCAAGGTGATGTCTTATGATTTATACAGAAATATATAAAAGGTTCTGTTAGGTATTGGACGTTAATTAGATATGCCCCCCATAAATAAAGGCACAAAATTCAAATAAGAGCTATAAATGTTTACAATATTTTGTAGTTTTTCATAGTTTTTAAGGGAATTTGTTATTTGATGGAGACGGGATGGCTAATAGAGATAAGAGGGGGAATTGCCAAGAGAAATTAAAAGACAAAAAGGTAAAAATGTGGTGACTATTAAGAAGGCAAAACATCCTTTGCCTTAAATATGTAGAAGAGCTTAATTAAGTTCACAAACTGTTCTTCAAAAGAATATGTCCCAAGAACTGGGCAAAATTGACTTCGGGGAGAATGGACCTACTATATTGGGTATTACGTGGGAATTTCTTTGTTTCCTCCTTTGCTAAGAAGTGGCAATCACACGGTTCGGGGCTCTGGTGAATAATAAAGAACTCACTCCTCTGCGCAATAATATTTTACAAAGGACCCCAACCACCCCTAGGAAAGCCCCGAGACACCATTTCCAGCAGCAGTCTCCCCAGTCAGTAAAGTGGTTTTGTGGACATTCCCATAGCTACACTCTCTGGCATTCAGTTCATAGATGCTTTTAACAAAAAGGGGAAGCATTAACAAGACCATCATGCTCGTTCGTTTGAGAATAGAACCCCAGAACAGGGAAGGGAAGGAGGCTGCTGGATGGACCAACGTTTCTCAAAGCAAGCTAAATGTCGCCTGGCGGGGAAAGACACCTTCAGGAAGGAGCTAAAAGGAAACCCACAATTTGGACTCCAGAGTTTGTTTCCGTCTATCTCTGGAATTCTGCCTCTGCGACAGCGCGTCCCGGAGTTGTGCAAACGAACACATCCAGCCTCGTGCCGGCGCGCACCGGCTCTGTCGCCCGCAGGCTCGGGCTGGAGGGTGTCGCGGCCCCTGGCGTGGGGGGGTCCGCGCCTCTACAGGACAGCCTGAACACGCATGTCAAGGACTCTTAACCACCATGGACAGCTCACTGGCTTCCCCCAACCAGCTCCGCGCTGCTCACAAACTCCACAGGAGCCACCAGCTAGGTTGATTTTTATGCACTGGAGAGATGCCATGTGTTCCACGGTCTACACCCCCCGCGATCGCCAACTGCAACCACTGAGCAGCTATATATAGACAGAGCGGGCTTCGAGAATTAATAATCCTCCTTGCCCTCACATCAGTCCTTTAAGGTACCACTGGATTCTAAGAATCAGACGGAGAGAGTTGGCAGAGAGAACTTTATTCCACGTCCCTTCATTTCCTCTCCTCGCCGGCGCGGCCCCTCACCCCGCCTTGGCTTTGCGGATCGTGTTAAATGAAATAAAACAGACCGGCCCCGGGGCTCTGGAGCTGTACCGACGGGAGGCGGGCTGGCAGAGGGCTAGTCCCAAAGCTTGGGGAAGAGGGAGTCGTCCCTGCACACCCCCATGGCCACCCGGACCTAGACCAGAACAGGGCCCAGCAGAGGGGGGTGGAAGGGTGGGGTACATCTGCCCCCACCCTCCTCTTCCCCCACCCCCACTGGGAATTTATCGTCACCGTCTGCCAGGGGCTTATGTCAAGTTTGAGTCATAGATTGACCATGAGGGAGGAGGGAGGGGAGAGCCCCGCTTGGAGGAAGTTCGCTCGAGCCTTCGGACCCTGTCCTCGGGTCATACTGTTCCCGAAGTTTCCCTTCGCCTGCAGCCAGGAGCGGGGCCCTCCTGCGAGGGGCGGGAGGGCTGGGCCGGCGACTGTGACTGTACCCGGGAGCGAAACCACGCGCAACACCCAGCGGGATGGGGCGGGGCGCGAAGGCCGCATTTCTACCGCTCCGGACAGAACTGATTCTGTGCGACAATCCGGAATCCAAATTCTCAGGGAAGGAAACCCCAAAATCCAGGAAACATAGCTAGACTGCCAAGGGGCTCCCAGGCTTCTTAACTTTCCAGCAAGCCTGGTATCCCCCCGGGAGCCAAGCCCGCATCCTCCTCCGGGATCGTATCTACAACGGGCGAGCTAATTCTGTAGCGGGAGGCGAGGGGAGGCTGATAAAGATCGTCCAGAGGAGCTCATGCGTCTTTCGAGATCCTGTACTGCTTCCCTGAGAGACACCACGCCTCGCCTCGCTCAGTCGGGCGCGGCGCGCAACCACCGAGCCGGGAGACCCCAGAGAGGGAGCGTGCAGCTTTCACGCTTGCTTTCCAGAGGCCTTAATTCTGACAAGAGTCCCGGGCAGAACCCGAAGACACCGTCATCGCAAGCTGAAAGCGAAATAGACACAACGCCGGTCTAACTGAGGGTGCCGGGTATCTTTGTGCCAGAGGGGATGGGCACCCTACTCCGGGTGCTGCCTTGAGGAGAGACTGAGAGCTGCCCTGTTTTGCAGGGGTGGAGAATGGTGTTAGGGAAGTAAACAGCTTTCGATGTCCCAGTGACTCCCGGGGGGAACGCCTTGCAGAGAGCTGGGCTCACATTTTAAGAAAGGACGATTCTTCTACTCACAGAGGAGCTGGGAACCGGCCAGGAAGGCTGTGTGGCACCGCCCCACCCGAGATCAGTTGCAGGTTGAGGGGTTGTCGTCTGAGCCAGGTGGGACTCTCCCTGTGGTCTCGCACAAGTTCAGAGTTGCCTACTTCGAGGAGCCAAGAACTCGCCCAGCCAAGGGCATCTGTCAGGCATCAGTCCAGGATATCAGGACTGCTGTTCCTAACCGCTTCCCCCCCTACTCCCCCTACTCCACCCCCTGGCCCAACTCACAAGTCGGAGCACCATCCCTGGCCAAAAGACTCCTCAGAGGAGTTATGATCGTCACGGGTTTAGGAGGTGCACAAGTGCTTGACCTTGGAGATCTGGCCCCTAGAGACCCCCATTTCCTAAAGACCTCAGCTCACACTGGCTTGTGGCCTCAGGGAAAAGTGCCTCACTACTGAACTTTTTGGTCCTGTTTGGGGAAAGCTGAACATTGCCCAGGACATAGGGAAGGGTGAGGATTATGTGAAACCCACTTTTCAAAAAGAGAATCCCATCAGCCGGTTGCCTGTCTAGGCATTTCTCCCTGAGGCAGTTCCTGCAGATGTCAGCAGCCCGCCCTGTTCCTGGAGAAGACCTCCTCTGTTTGGGTCTTATCATCTAACTAGGAAGAGATTTAGTAATCACACACCCTCTCCTAAACCTATTTGGGATTTAAATGCATTACGTCCCCTTTCTTGCTACCTTGAGGTCCGCTGGCAATGGACTCCTCTCAAGTCTCAGACCACATTCTAATAGAATCAAATAATTTTACTTGAGGTAATTTTCCAAACTTTTCTATGTAAACAAAGAAAAAGTTAGAAGGGATGAGTTCAATTGTTTGGTTTCATAGGATTTTAGAAAAATAGCTTGGAGCTACAGACTGGCAAAAGTTACTGGTAATAAGATAAGGGATGCTGATTGGTCATAAGGGAATTTCTGAGCCCAGGTGCCCTGTTTAAAGAGTGATAGGTACCTTTTTGGTGTGTATGTTTGCTTGTTGTTTGGGCTAAGGAGGGAAAAAGAGAAATGAAAAAGCTAAACAAAAATGTTAGGGTTTTTTACTTAATTGTAATAGGAGATATCCCTGGAGATATACATCAATGGGTTATTTTAACATGAATTTAGGAGTAAAAGTATACTTAAAAGTTTAGAAAATCTCTTCTTAAAATTGGCATATAATGATGCCATTGGGGACTGGAAGATGGAAGTCTGGGGCTTGCTCATGGGCTAGGCATTCGTGTAGGTGTAGATCTCACAATGCTAACCTGTCTTCACATGGAAATACTTCAGCTTAAAGACAGGCCTTCAAATCCTCCTATTTGCTAACGTGCATTTAAATGATAGCAAGGCCTAAGCA